>NC_056522.1:90720532-90767868 GCF_019175285.1 Sceloporus undulatus
AATAATAATAATAATAATAATAATAATAATAATAATAATAATAATAATAATAATAAATTTTATTTATATACCGCTTTTCCAAAAGATCAAAGCAGTTTACATAGAGTTTAAAACCAATTACAAACCACATCATAAAATAGATAAAACCAAGAGCACTAAATACAATATACAAATCTAAAAACATTCATTCAATCAATCAATAGGGTGAGGTAGAGAGTCAATGGAATCAGAGTAGACGACTTCATTTTCCAGGGCAGAAGGCTTGATAGAAGAGGAAGGTTTTAAGCCTCTTTTTAAATGTTTCCAGGGGGGGTTGATAAGACGGAGCTCGTCGGGAAGACTATTCCAGATTTGTGGGGCCGCTACTGAGAAGGCCATCTGGGAAGTAATAACATATTTAGAAGGTGGAATTTCCAGCAAGTTCTTCCCTGTTGTTCTGAGTGTGTGTGGCGGATTATATGGGGAGATGCGGTGCCTCAGGTAACTCGGGCCCAAGCCATGTAATAACCATCTGAAGAAGGAATGAATCTGTTACTAGAAAAGCACAACTTTGGTACAACCAAAAAATAAAACAACAACAGCAAGACATAACAAACAACATTTAAACAAAACAAAAAACAAACAAACAAAACAGCAAAGTTTATTTCTTTTGGTGTTATGCAGATTCTTCTGACCTGAAGCTCAGATTGGTTATCTGTCAGAACCTTGAATACCTAGGAACTCTGACTTGGTTATCTTGTTATTAGGCACTATGATTCCCTATGCTCCCTAATTTGCTAATTTATCTGTTTACTCCCTCATCTGCCATGCAGATCAGACTGAACTGGTACCTTACTGCAATGCAGCCAATTTCCAGTACACTGAAGAACAGAGTCCATTGTTTGTTCCGGAAAAGAAATAGAATATGGTGGATTTTGTTTATACATCAGCCATCCAAGTTACAGAATCAGTATATTTATATAGTTTGTATTTGCATTTTTCCATTTAAAATGAACAACTGAAAGTAAGAAAGCAGACATCAGAGAAAGAATGAAAACAACATATCTGCTAAATGTGAAACTGGAAGCAATGTAATAACAGTTGTGTCTACAGGTTTTTGTTTTTTTTACTTTTTCCATTCAAAGAAAACAACCTAAAGCAAGAAAGCCTCCTGCAAACAAAGAATGAAAACAATGCATTTGTTAAATCTGAAACAAACAAACAAAATATAGAGCAATAAAAGAACACATTTTAAAGCCAGGTTTAACTGTGCCATCAAGTAGTGTCATTTGGAAAATGTTTTCAGGAACAAGATGGCATCATTTTGTCAGCATTAGATGTATAATGCCCTGGTGGCACAGTGGTTAAATGCCTGTACTGCAGCCACTCACTCAAAACCACAAGGTTGCAAGTTCAAGACCAGCAAAAGGGCTCAAGCTTGACTCAGGATTGCATCCCTCTGAGGTTGCTAAAATGAGTACCCAGATTGATGGGGCAAATTAGCTTACAGTTGTAAACCGCTTAGACACTGCTTAGGCATTATTAAGCGGTATATAAATGAAGCTTGTTTGTTTGTTTATAAAGCTGGATCTGATAATATATACAGAACCTGGTGCTTGGAATAATTAACTAAATACTATCTCCTGGCAACATGATGGTGGGGAAATGAACCTACACCAGGTTTTAGCTTGAACTTGCTGTACTAACTTTGGTAGTTCAGCATTTTGAACAGGGCCTTTAAATTTTAGATTAAAACTCAGGATAGATTCACTACTTAACCAACATCTGAGCCAATAGCCACTTCTGTGGATGGGGGAAGATGTGAAGTCATGACTGAAAGTCTCAGTTTATGTATGAGGAAACCACAAAGCAATCAATAGAAGAAGAAAGCACTGGAAGGAACCCTTAAAAATTATCTCTGTGGGAAAGTACCTAGTAAAAACAACCAGGTACAAATAACTAGTGAGTTCCAATTAATTCATTTTTTGCACCAGCTAAGAAATAGTTAAATTACATTACAGTTGTAACTCAGTGGAGGATGTCACCCTTTTGTTGTGTAACTGTAAATCTTTAATTGTTTTCTCAATTATGTGCAGTAACCTCACTAAATGGTAGTGGAAAAATATAATGTAACTCAATGAATTATTTAAGTTCTGTTGTATGTGTTAAGGCAATAGCAAGATTTGCTCCCTTCTCTCCTACTGCTCCTTGCTCATAACTGGAAAACACTACTAGTTTTAAAATGGCTGCAATCTGTACCAACCCTGGCCGTTTTACAGTACAATCATTTAAACACAACTGGTATTAAATCCCATTGAGTTCAACCCAGTGTCCCTTCAAGGGTCCTTTGCATTTACATGTCACATTCTCTCAGTCTCAAGGAAAGGCCATGGCAAACCTCCTCTGAACAAATCTTGCCAAGAAAACTCCATAATAGATTTGGCATGGGGTCACATAAGTCTAAAATGACCTGAAGGCACACAACAAAAACAAGTGGCAATAGGAACACAGCCTTAGATTTCTGTCTTTGTTTATTTCATCTTTTCTTGTACTTGTTTCCAGTCTAGAAAATTAGTGGTACAGTGTAGGGGGTGGAGGGAACCCTGTCTACTTTGTTGATTCAAAACATTGATTTATGTTGTTGTTGTTTTTATCTTTAACACTTGGCATTCTGCTAATTAAGTCCATGTTAGGGTAACTTTGCTTTGAATTCTACAGAGATCTAATTAAGACAACACATTACAAGGTCTTTTAAAAGTTCCAGTGGAATAATTGGTCTTGGAGAGGCAAATCCAGAGTATAAAAGAAAAAAGAGCTCTGCTAAGCTCTTGCATTGTGATGTTAGCTGGGTAATTACCGTAAGAGGATGAAAAACTCTGAAATGCTTTTGTTGTTATATTATTTTGTTTTCTTAGATTATGCTGAAAACACAGAGAAATAAAGAAAGAGCACAAGTGTCATCTGGATTATAATGAAACAAATAATGTAGTGCATATTCTGAAAGGCAAAGCAAGTTTAGGCAGCATGCCATGTACTATAAGGCTTTGCTGGATGTACAGGGAAAGGTCACCTGCCCATCAGCTATAGCTCCTATCATATCTGCTTCTCAAAATGGGATGATCCTGAAAGAACATTGGAGTACAGCATTTATTCTTCTCCTTCTTAGTTTGTAGCTCAGTTCAGTGCTTCATTTCAATAGTAAAATTCCTACTTTATTGATAATTGATTTTAATTAATTAGTTCTTATGTCTGAACTTAACCTTAGAATGGTGGTTCTTAATTTTTTCTTTAACAGGGATCTCCTTTAAATATATTTTGTTGACATAGACTTCCAATAATAATAATAATAATACAGTGGGCCCTTGTTATCCACTGGGTTTGATTCCAGAACCCCCCGTGGATAACAAAATCCATGGATGCTCAAGTCCTATTAAATACAACGGCATAGCAAAATGGTGTCCCTTATATAAAATGGCAAAATCAAGGTTTGCTATTTGGAATTTATACTTTGGATATTTTCAAACTGTGGAGGCTTGAATCCATGAATAAAAAATCAGTGGATATGGAGGGCCAACTGTAATAAAAATACAGTGGTCCCTTGCCTTATGCGGGGATCTGTTCCGGACCCTGCCTCGTAAAGCAAGTTCCGCCTATGATCAAGTCCCATTTAAGATAATGGGGCTTGTGCATGCAGCGGAGCAAGTGCTGCGGGTGTGCGCACAATTCATTGAATGGTGTGAAGCCACATAAAAGGTGCCCGCGTTTGGTGCAGGCACACTGTAATGTCTTATTTGCCTTCAGGTCTCTTTCAGCTTATGGCAACTCTAAGGCAAACCTATCACACGGTTTTCATGACAAGCTTTGTTCAGAGGAAGTTTACCATTGCTTTCCCTGAGGCTGAGAGCATGTGTCTTGCCCAAGGTCACTCATTGGATTTCATGCCCGAGCTGGGATTGAACCCTGGTCTCCATAGTTCAGCACTCAAACCACACCACTGCTTCTGCTTCTAACATTGATATTGACATTGGTACCGATATCACCACCACTGCCCCCTCTCTCCTACAGGATAACCTCTCCTGTACAATTCACCCACAAGTTTTTCTTTTCTTTTCTTTATTATGTTTGTTTTGGCATGTTTTACACTCTCTGCTGTTTTATCCTATTTTATGGCTTGGACTTATGCTTTTATGATTGGGGGGAGGACTGGGTTTTTGGGATCTGTCTTTTTAATTGTAATTTTAATTGTATGCTGTGTCATTTTACTGTTGTGATCCGCTTTGATTCCCTATGAAAAAGCGGAATATAAATAAATTATTATTATTATTACTGCACACTAATAATAATAATAATAATAATAATAATAATAATAATAATACCTGAACACTGAACTATTAGCATTTTCACCATCTGTCAAACCTTCCCTCAGAGGCACTGCAGGGGGAGGGAAAACTTTTTCCCTGCTTTTTCCCACCCTTTCGATTCTGGAGTGGTGTCTTTGTTTTTTGTTTTATTTATATACCGCTATTCCAAAGATCATAGCGGTGAACAGCAAGTAAGCTAATTAGCAAGTAAGCTAATTTGCCCCCAACAGTCTGGGTACTCATTTTAGCGACCTCGGAAGGATGCAAGCCTGAGTTGAGCTTGGGCCCTTTTTCTGGTCTTGAACTCGCAACCTTGTGGTTTTGAGTGAATGGCTGCAGTACAGGCATTTAACCACTGCGCCACCAGGGCTCCTTCACTATCATGTGGCTGTTCTGCTCCAGGGAGGATACAGGCTGAGCAGCTGAGTGACAGTGGAGTGACATAGAGTTATTGACTTCCATGGACACAAGAGCCAAGGAAAAGACTTGTTGACTGGGCTTGTGTGTTGCTGTTCAATGTGCTCTGAGGCTGGAGCAGACTGAATTCTGCTTCCCAAAAATGGAGGATAATGAAGCACCATTCAAAAAGGGGCCTGTGCACATGAAGTCAGTAAACCTCTCCCCAGAAGCAGTGATCATGACGCACTGTCTAAAAAGGGATTTGTGCACATGAAAGTCAATAACTTTATTCTCCAGAAGTGTCACCCACAACAAACTGTCCAAAAAGGGACGTGCACATGGAAGTAAATTATACTGCTCTCCTTCCAGCCCCTTCGAGATTTTGTGATTCTGTCATACTCCTCAGAATGTTTTGATGGGATCTGTATTGAAGTAGAAAAGGGGTGGAAGGGGAGGTTTGGAGGTCCAGCAGGAGCAGCCTCGGAGGCAGGCAGAGGTGTCATGGTGCCAAGACAGGAAAGAGATGTATGGGGCTATTGGTGGGAAAGGAGATGGAAAGGAGGAGAAGGGTGAAGAGGACACAGGGATACGCAGGTCACAGTGGAGAGCTGTTGATATTTTGGGTGACGAACCTTGCCCGTGTTTCTGGTCCGGTGTCAAATGGATGAAAATGTCGGTTATCTCTCCAACACAGGAACAGAGCGAAACTCCAAATACAAGCTTTCAGCTTGCTGGAACAATGCCTGGAGAAACAGCTGCTAAATCAAAGAATCATTCTCTAGCAGTTCACTCCTTAGAGGGCTTTATTACTTTGTTTCAAATAAATACAACCTAGTCACTACAATACAAAAACTCTTACCCAGTGATGGTCAGTGACTTCCATGGGCCCCTTCACACTACACAGTTATAGCAATATGCTTCACTTTAACACTCATGGCAAATTCTTGAAGAATTTTGGTGCTTGTAGTTTAGTGAGGCATTATAGCTCCCTGGTGGAGAATTGTAGATGCTCCCCAACCTGCTAATCCCAGGATTCCATGGCTTGTTGTCATAGCAATTAAAGTGGAATGTGGCGCTATACTTGTGTAGTATGAAATGGATCCATGTCAGGCCTAAGTGAATCCAATATGAATTTCCCCCCCAGATTTAAACGAACTTACCAAGATGTAGAATTCTATCCTCAAAAGAAACTCAGTATCCGAGAGGGATGAGCTGAATGTCATATTATGTCTGTAAAGTATAGAACAATTTCTTAAAATAAGTATCTTGGACAGCTAGTTTAACCCAGACTAGATTCGCCACAGCTCAAACATGGAAGTCACCAGCTACTACTGCACCCCATTCCTGCAAAGTACTGCCTCTTAACTGAACCCTTGGTTTGTAGTAAACTTAAGGTGGTTCTGGCTAGACAAAGCAGAATGTTTTGGATCCTATTTTGAGAAAAAAATGAGCTAAAGGTGCAAGAGCTGGACATTGATGAAAGTGGATAAAAAGAAAACAAACTCATTTGAAATGTAGTGCTAGAGAAGAGTACTGAGAATACTATGGAAAGCCAAAAAGACCAACAGATGGGTCCTTGAACAGATCAAGCTTGAATTCTTCCCTAGAAGCCAATATGATTAAATTTAGGCTGTCATACTTTGGCCATATCAAGAATCATTGCAAAGGACAATAATGCTAGGAAAGATAGAGGGCAGCATAAAGTGAGAAAATCATAGAATCATAGAGTTGGAAGAGACCGCAAGGGCCATCCAGTCCAACCCCCTGCCATGCAGGAAATCCAAATCAAAGCATCCCTGACAGATGGCCATCCAGCCTCTGTTTAAAGACCTCCAAGGAAGGAGACTCTATCACCCTCCGAGGGAGTGCATTCCACTGTCGAACAGCCCTTACTGTCAGGAAGTTCCTCCTAATGTTCAGGTGGAATCTCTTTTCCTGTAGCTTGCATCCATTGTTCCGGGTCCTGTTCTCTGGAGCAGCAGAAAACAAGCTTGCTCCCTCCTCAATATGACACCCTTCAAATATTTAAACAGGGCTATTTTTTTTTTTTTTTGGCAATTTATACATTTTTAGTCCACATATTGCCCCATACATCAATTTGAAACTTATACCCAACATTTAGGGCTCACCTTCTCATATAGTCTTTTACAGTGGGTAAAGGGATTTTGTTCTACCTTTGAAACTAATTAAATGAAAGAAGCTGGAAACGTGTTTTTGTAGACTTGAATCTACGGAGGAATACAGACCGGCACTTTGTGCTGCCCTGTGGGCAGTGTCATGCCCTAGCGTGTGCACGCTTGATGCCATGACTCTGCCCCATTGTGCCATGATGCTGGGCACCTATTTACACAGAGCACAGCATCATGGCATGACTCTACCACAGTGCCCAAATGGTGCAGTGCAGAAGAGGTGCCATCATGTCACTCCATCTTTTCAGGGCTTCTTTTTGCTCCCTGTGGAGGCCATGGCGTATGGTTGCTGCAGCTCTAATCTGAGGCAAAAAGTGATGGCATCCCACTGCCCATCTGCACAGCCCCTACTTCCTCAGAAGGTCATGCTTCCACTTATTTCTTTTAAGTTACTCTCAAAGGTGCTGCAAGATCCCTTTGCAGACTGTTTTTCCAGACAAAAATGTCTACGTCTTTGAATCTTTTACAGGCTCATCTTCCATCTCTAGTTTTGAAAGGTATTCACAGACCTTTTGAATTATGCAATCATCATCCTTACATAATTCTTGGTAGAACTAATTTTCTCCAACCTCTATGGCTATATCTCTTTTATCCCAATTAAATCTCTCAATAAATTGCATATAAGCAAACCAGTCAAGATCTTTTCCTTTTTTGATTTGGTCAAAATCCTATGTTCTCCTTCAGTATTAGATTTGTTTTTTTTTTATACTAGCTTCTTAAAATAATAATGCCCCGAGAATCTTAGAATTAAAATTCAAAGTTAATTTGATCTGTACCTCACTGCAGGAAGCTGGTAATCCTGGAATATAGAAACTTGCTGGTATGAGCAGTATTTGTAAAATTTACTATAGCTCCCAGAACCCCCCAACCCATCTGGCTTCTGGTAATGCTGGACAGAGGATTCTGGGGAAAGTAACATTTACAAGTGATGGTTCTGAGGCATTGTGTTGAAAAGGGGCCTGGGATCCAGCTGGAATCTATCCAGACTTGCCACCGCTTCCCAATCCATCGCTGCCACCAAGCCCTTCATTGAAGATTTAATCTTCCTTAGGTTTCTGAGGGTGTAAGGGATCAATGGTCTCCCTCTTTCTCTTACAGCTAATGGGAACATAGAATAATAATTACAGGGTTTCTTGTAGTTGTGATCTTGGAGATGTGTGACCAGAAAACTCAACTCGTTTAAAGCACACAAGCTTTCCAAGTATCTTTCATCCTGGTTGCAAAAACAACAACACAGGTGTAACAGACCTATCTATCATCTGTCTGTCTGTCTATCTGTCTATCGACACACACATACATACACCATACTCTCCAACTCCACTTGTTGCCATCCCTTGCAATCCTTTCCCAAAAGAAGTGAAAACCTAATGATCTAACTATATAGCTTCCTAGTTTCCTACCTGGTTTCCTACAATCTTTACTCGAGATTCATTTCCTCACTCAGACATGAGCAGTTAGTCCCTGCTTAACCTGCTGGTCTCTTTCTCCTTCTAACTCCTAAGAGGCCTTGCCACTTTTCCCTTTCTCCCTTTGTTTTGGCTAACAGAACTCAAGTGGGAGTTAGGGGTAACTGGGCCTCTCCACTTTTTCACCTTTCACTGACTAGCTAACAAAAACCCTGTGAATGTCAGAGCCAGTTAGGTCTCTCCACTTTCACACTGCCAACTAACTAACATGGACCATCTTCCTTGAGTTAATCTTTCCTATAACCTGATCCCAGGGGCCTTGCAGGCTCATTACAGGCCTTGAGACTGGAACCCAAATTCTGACATGAGTGTGTCAGAGCTTATGGTAACTCTAACAAATATACATATCAGGCAGGAAATCATTCCATCATGGATAAAAACCTTATGATTGACCAACAAACTTTTTTTATTTTGTTTTGAAATAAAGTACTATATTCTTCTTATGAGGCTTGTCAGAGGCACAGAGAATGTTAAAAAGCTGGAACAATATCCTTAGATTTTAGAATTCCATTGTTTTCTGTTCCTTTCAGTGGTGCTATTAATTATGTTGGAGTTTGTTTTCATAGCAAGCCTCTTGGCTAGAAATTGATCAACTGTGACTCTTTTTAGAAATTAATTTGCTTCATAAAACCAGGACACTCTGAGCAGAATTACATTCTCAAATGTCAAGTTTCTGTCTTTCTTAAGCAAGAAATTTATTGTTTAAGACAAAAGTTGCAGATCCCTTTAAAGCTCCTGTTTATAACTTCTGACAATCTTTTACATGTTTATTCAGAATCAAGCCCCCATTCAATTCAATGGGACTTATTCCCAGAGAACTCTGTTTAAGACTGCATTCTCATTAACTTTTAGAACACTCTTCTAACCAGTAATAGGTCAATTGTGTCTCTGCTGTTGCTTTCTATTCAGTTTATAACTGGACTTGTCCTTAAAAGGTCAGAAATTTATTTATTTATTGCCTATGGTCCTGTAGTCTTTTTGCTAACCAGAAAACTGTTCATATCTAACAGGCTGTACAGACCATCAGTAAGCACTAGCTTGGGGGTGTGGCATTTAGACGATGCATGCCCCAATGCCACCCCCTAGCTGGCATCATGCTGCTCATCTGATTGCATGGTGGATGACATTACAGCACTCCATTGGTGCAGTGTTCACATGCCATATGCCAAAAAGGAGATCAGAAAAGTGCTGCTGTGATGGCAAGGGCACCCTTTTCCCAGGCCAAAAAGAAATGGCATTTTTCTGCTTCTTTTGGCCCAGAAAAATGCCAGAGCAGGGCTGCGGCATGCAGTTGCCACAGCCTCAATCAAGTGCTCAAAGGAGCAGTGGTAAGCTACTCTTTTGGGATGGTCTTTTTCACCTCTTAGTTAATTATCAATCAACTTGGTTTTGCTCATGCATAGCTGATATCCATCAGTTCATATGGACCTCAAGTTATAAAACCTTTACTGTAATGAATAAAGTCATTCATTCCCATTTGCTGGAGATGAACTTCTGTGTTGTGTTTCTCTTGGGGAGAGCTCCCTTTGATCAAAACTAAACCTTTTGTTATAAATTAATCCCTTCAATGGCTGATTCAGGATCCCCCATGACACCATGTTCTAAGTGAAGTTCTGGGATTTCAGAACTTGCTCTACACTGCAACCTTTCTTAGACTGTGTGAACTTCCTCATTAGTGATGTTTCCCATCTTTTCACTATGATGTTGGTTGGCCACATAGGTCCTGTTTTTCACCTGTGAAATATTAGATGGTATTACGAGTAGATGATCCTGGAAGCTAAGCAGGGTCAATCCTGGTTGATACTTATATTGGGAGGTCACCAAGGAATATCAGGTGCTGGTAGCTAAATTCCAAAGGAAGGCAAAGCCACCTCTGCCCTTAGCTGCCTCTGAGTATTGCTTGCCTAAGAAAACATTATGAAATTCATTGGCTTGTGAGTTGCCAGACTTTTTAGAATTTTATAATATAGCCAGAAACTGGAAAGGAAAAACCTAGAAAACTCAGGAAAAGGGTATTTGTGTGTGACAAGCAACATTGGAGTGAATATGCCAGAGCAAATAGTGTGCAGAAGCCTTTTTTCAGTTTTACTGGCTGATGGCATACAATATATCATGCATACAATATTAAAATTTACTTTCAAATAAAATCAGATTCATTTGTAGAGCATGCAGATTTCATTTATCTATCCAGAAAGTAAGCCATTTGTGTTCAACACTATTTCATCATCTTTAATGAGACTACAGCTAAAATAAATGTTTACAAGCTGGTCCCTAAATAAAGATAGGAAACTAATGGATCAGTCAATTGATTCTGGATTGGAAAAATCTGCACTAATGGGGCCAAAAAAAAACTTTTCAAAAAGATAAATGATTTTTATGCTATATACTTGCACCACTGCCTGTTTGGGTTTTCAAAGAACATGAAGCAGCTATTACCTGAAGGCACAAAGAGAGTTACCATATGAGGAAAGTTTTTGCACAGAAATTGGCTTCAGGCAATTCCTATCCTCGACAGTTAACTGAATTTTTTTTCTTTTGCATCTCGAGTGATCAGATATTAATGCATACATGAATGCATTTCATCTTCTTTTAATGTGAACCTTTTCCCATGACATTTAAAGTATTTAAAGATATGCTTGCCCTGGTAACAGTTTTGGCAAGCAACGATCTTATTGCCAGTTTCAGATATCTGACTCCATTGCACAGAAGGTATGATTAGAAGATTAGGAAATTTAGGTTTTGTGTTTTTTTAAAAAATAATCTAAGAAGTGATCATTGTGGAGAACTGAATATATCTATGTTAAATTCCCTTACACATGCATGGTAAAGAGATATTCAATGAACAGAAGTTTAAATTAGATTCTATAGATACCACCAGATATTGAGTTCAATTATGGATGTGGATTGTTGAAACCAGGAGAGAGGTGAAAGACTGTTTAAATGAATGTGACTCCAGGGACAATCAATATTTGTGGTGTCTTGACTCAGTGGAGCTGTGAATTTGTTGTAGATTTTAGTATGAACTTTAAAGAAGCCATCTAATGTGATGTAGCTATCTAAAACTAATATGAGGAATAGAATCACTGAACTAGTGATATGCGAACCACCAACTGCCAATGGCAGAGAGAGAGTCCTGTGGTATTCCCTCTTTACATTGTTTGCTAAGTTGCTTCTCTGGCTGGATCCACACTAGCCAAAAAAGATACATAAATAAAAATCTGTACTCATCTCAGTTATGGTGCTATTAAAACACAAGATGTACAGCTGCTTTCACAGTGAAAGAACTTCTTTTAAGCTTCAATACAATTAAAAAAAAACAACTTTGTATGCCATAGTTTCCAGGCAAAAACCTTCTCTGAATAATTTCTCTGAAGATGCCAGCTACAGATGCTGATGAAATGTCAGAAAGAAACTCTTCTAGAACATGGCCACATAGCCCCCCTGAAAACCCCACAAAAAAACTATAGATAAGAAAGGCACGAAAGGTTGGCTACTAAGAAATCAGAGGTTGGTGGGGGTGATAATTACCAGTCCTGAAGAGAGGTTTCCACAGAAAGCAGAGAGTGGCATAGATGGAGTCTGTGGGAGACATAGGTCCAAAACACACTGTAGAAATAATCTAGTTTGAGACCATTTTAACTGCCCTGGTTCAATGCTAGGGAATTCTGGGAAATGTAGTTTTGTGAGACATTTAGCCTTTTTTGTCAGATAACTCTTGTGCCACAATAAAATACAATTCCTAGGATTCCGTAGCACTGAACCAAGGCAGTTAAAGTGCTCTCAAAGTAGATTATTTCTGCAGTGTGTTTTAGCCCATAGTGAGTGAGAGAAATGCTCTCTGCGCACACACAGCTAGAGCTGGGGCTGATATTTATATCTGATTTCATAGCCCCAAGAGGTTCCTTTCTTATCTGTTCTTTCTGTATGATTCTTAAGGCTGCATTGGATTGGTGTGTTTGCATGCACTTTTCCACATTTCTATATAAAACATTTTTATTCACTCATACTGGAGTCTCTCAGTAGTTGGCACTAGTATACATAGGTGGAAAGATTTCCGGTTACCCAACCTCTGTCAAGCTTCCTGTTGACATAATGATTTACCCAAAATACCACAGAGACACTATCATTACTGGTGGGGACTTTATCCCCACCTTTTGAGGTAATAGAACTAGAGAATATCTTTAAGTGTAAAGATATATTGTTGAATACTAAAGTTAGGATTGTCCCATTTTATCATATTTCCAATATCCATGTTTGGTTGTGGACAGCGAAGAAAGTTGATAGGAAGAAAATCAATTAATTTGAAACATGATGATGGAGAAGAATTTTGCAAATACTGTGGACTGCTAAAAAGACAAATGAATGAGTCCTAGAGCAAGCCTAACCTCTTCCTAGTAGCCAAGATGACTCAACTGACACTGTTGTACTTTGGCAATATCATGTGGAGACATGACTCAATAGAAACATCAATAATGTTCGGCAAGGCAGAAAGCTGTAGGAAAAAGAGTAAGACCTTATCAAGATTAAATCAAGGAAGATATGACCCGAAATCTTTGAGACCTGAGCAGGGCTATTGGTGATAGGGTAACTTGGAGGCCTCTCTTCATATGGTCACCATAAATTGAAGTTGACTTGATGACAGTTAACAACAAGGAACCAGATCGAATGTAATAAATTTGTTCTGCATAGAAAACTCACATATCATGCCTCTTGGTATGCCATCATCTCTTGGCTCCTCTGTTTAAGTTTTCCTCCATAACCATGTGATTTGACAACAAAAGAAACTAATTCAGTATTTTGTGGATTAGTCCGCAAAATTCATTGTACAAAACCAGTGTAATCCAAAGTATGTGTGCCTGAAATTAATGGAGTCTCCCTGAAGTCAAGGAAGCTTGTGCATATGTTTATGTGCCTTCTTATTATCTGTCAATTTATGGTAACCCCATGAATTTTGTAGAGTTTTCTTAGGCAAGGAATACACAGAAGCAGCTTTGTCAGTCCCTCCTTCAGAAATATAGCCTACCGCACCTGGCATTCATTTGTGATATCCCTTTCAAATACTAATCAGAGCTGACCTTGCTTACCTTCCAAGATCAGATCTGGTGCCTTTAGGATATTTAGGCCAACCAAAGTAGCTTACTCCTATCTTAACTGTTATAGGAATACAGTCCTATGGCCCAATCCTTTTCAGGCATACTCAGAAGTATCGTATATACTCATGTATAAGTTGACCTCATATATAAGTCAAGGGCAGGGTTTGGGGGCAAAATCATGGCTTTTGATATGACCTGTGGATTAGTTGAGGGTCAAACTCAGGGGCATGTAACAAAGTATTTAATGGAGGGGGGGAAACACCGCTTCACTCCCTCTTTCTCCCTCTCTGGACCTCTCCCAAGGGTCACAGTCTGGGCATGCAAAATGTGGACACAAACGTCCAATTTCCCTTCCTTCTCCACAACTTTCCCCAAGGCTGGTGGCTTGCAAAAGGGGGGGGGGGCAGAGACCTCCGATTTTCCTCCTTTCCCCACAAGTTTCTCCAAGGCTGATGGCTTTCAAAAAGAAAGGACAGAGACCTCCGATTTTCATCCTTTCTCCACAACCTTCCCCAAGGCTGATGGCTTACAAAAAGGGGACAGAGACCTTCAATTTCCCTCCTGTCTCTTTCCCTCCCTTCTCTGCAGCTTTCCCAAGACTCACTGAGAAGTATTATCATGCTGACCCATATATACAGTACGTCTATCCTAGGATTTTGGAGCCCATTTTGGAGCTTAAATTTTTCAATGTATAGACGAGTATATACAATAAGTGCTTTCGATATCAATGGGCTTTATATGTAGACAGGAATATATAAGTTGGCAGCTTTAATTTGTATGTCGGCCCTTCTTATACACAGATTTTTTATACACAGATTCAAGCATCTATGGTTTGAAAATGTTCAAAAAAAGTATACATTTCAAATATCAAACCTTGATTTTCCATTTTTTATAAGGGACACCATTTTGCCATGTCATTATATTTAATGGAAATTGAGCATCTAAGGATTTTGTTATCCATGGGGGATCTTGGAACCAAACCCCAGCATATAACAAGGGGCCACTGTAATGACTGTTTGCTTGAGTATTCCCTTGCTTGAGGTATTCCTCTTGAATTAGAATACTGGGCTCCTTTGAAGACCAGGTATTGGTTTGCAGATAGTGCTTTCAAAATGAAAGGAAGAAATTCTTAATAAAAAAATTATCCATGAGAGCTTACAGAAGGAATACAGTGTGTGTCTGTGCCATATGTGAGTGCGCCATACATGACTTCCAGCCTATGCTGAAGCTGCAGGGGGGGAATAATGGTGCATGCATTCGTGCTGCAGGTTCGTGCCCCATTATTTTCAGTGGGGTGCGACCATACACACTTTTCCCCTTATGCGGGGGCAGTCTGAAACAGATCCCCCGCGTAAGGGAAAAGTCCACTGTACCACATTTAGGAAATAATTATTTTAAACACTCTGGAAACCTTAAGACCTTAGAGAAGCATAATTTATATGACAGACATAAAAAATATTTTATACTATGAATAAAAATACCATTAGAGTTACTTATTCATAGCATAAAATGAAATGAATGCAAATTACCTTAAAAAAGGAGAGTTACCTTATGTTTAGCATAGCCAAAAGAGGAAAAACTGGGAGGTGATACCCTAAACTGAAACAACAAATGTGCAGACAAAAAGTCTAGGGGAAATGAAAATAGGAAACACTAATTTTATTAGAACAATATGTTGCAATGGGTGCTAAAAGGATAAAGGAAATTTAAAAAGCATAAAGTATATGCAATCCTGAAAACAAACAGGCTTATGCTGGCCTGTAAGCCACGCCCTAACAAACAAGACTAGTGATACCAGTCAGTACTAGGCTAGTAAACTGCACATCCCGAATAGTAAAGCAAACCATAAGGAGGTGTCAGACATACAAAATACCAATGCGATGGTAGATAAATTTCTTTGCACCTCTCAGTAAAAAATTAAAAGGGATAACACAGTACACCCATTACAATTGGAAAGTGAGCAAACAGAGACCAAACGTGTTTCGACTATGCGTCAGTGGTCATGGAAAACTAATATAGCAGCCCTGTAAGGTATATCATAAAATCTGTAGGGACATCCAGTCGCAGTAAGCAAATTGTTGGTCCTCTTGGACCTGGTATAATGCCAAAGACTTGGATGTTCCACATGTAAATACAAGACTTGTACAAGACACGTTATTGCATGAATTCGCATCATTGGACCCGCAGTCACATCGGATCAGAGCTGCAAAAAGCTGCAAAAAGCTCCATGTGATAAACACCACAGTTTTGGTTACCTTGGTGGATGACACAGGGAGTGTGTTTCTGTTAGTTCTGCTGCACCTTTCAAATAGCTTTCAACACCACCAACCATGGTAACTTTCTGAGGTTACTCTGGGGACATTGTTCTGCCATGGTTCCAGTCCTTTTTGGAGGGGCAAACTCAGAAGGCACTGTGCAATTCTTGTTCAACCCCTTAGCTGTTGGTCTGTGGAGTCCCTTAGGGCTCAGTTTTGTCCTCCATGCTATTTAACATCTACATGAAACTATTGGGTGAGGTTATCTTGAGTTTTGGTGTCATATGTCACTAGTATGCTAATGACACTCAACTCTATTTCTCATTTCCATTTAATTCCAAGGAAGATATTCTGTACTAAACCAGTGTCTGCTGTCAAAAATACAAAATGGCAAAAAATTTGAACTGAATCTAGACAAGACAGAGGTACATCTTATCAAGTGAAAGACAGATCACGGTCCATTCTTTGAGATGTCAGACTGGGGTGACACATACCTTGATTACATCCTGTTTGGATTACTGTACGAAGATAGGTCCATTGGATCCAGAATGCTGCAGCCAGGTTGCTGACTGGGAAAAGTTATAGGGATCATATAACTCCCTTGGTAAAACAACTCAACTGGTTACTGATCTGTTGCCAGGCAGAATTCAAAGAGCAGGTTATGGCTTTTAAAGCCCTACATGGTCAAGGTTCAGACTATTTTAAAAAAAACATATCTCCTCTTTGAGCCTGCCTCAGCTCTAAGATCTGCAGGGGAAAGTTTTCTCTCTGTTCCACCACCATCCCAGGCATGTTTGGTGAGGAGACAGAAGAGAGCCTTCTCAGTGGCTGCTTCCAGGCTGTGGAATTCCCTTCTTCAGGAGGCTTGGTTGAGCCCTTCCTGGCCGTCTTTCCACTGGCAGGTGAATACTTTTTATTGATTTATTCATTGAGCCATTTGATTTTTAATATGCTGCAGCATACAGAACTTTTAACAGGGGTGTTGTGTGTCTGTTTAATTATGTTTAAATGTCTTTTGAGAACTGTTTTTTAAATTGTATTCTTTTCAAGTGAGGTTTATTTACCAGCAATTGTGTTTTAAATTTTGTATTGAGGGCTTTCTTTTAGTTGTGTTTATGTGTGTGTTTTTAAAGGTGTATACCACCTTGGATCAAGTACTGAGAGAAAGGCAAGATATAAATTAAACAAATAAATAAACACTAATAAATAAATTAGCTTTCTTCTCTTCTATAACAGCAGTGATTCATGCTAATCTTGATATTATACAAATTTCATATGGGCTGTACAGACTGGCCATAAAGGCTGGCATGGCGGCAGGGTGGGGGTGTGACATTTGCATGATGCATACCCTGACTGTGCCTCCATGCCAGCGTGATGCTCTGTGCCCCACCACATGGAGGGGTGGTTTTTCTGCACTCCTCTGGCACTGCATCCAGATTACACAGCACCAAAGGACGGCAGAAAAGCTGTGGCACCAGTGGCTATGGTGCCCTTTCTGTGGCACAGAAAGGAGCCACTGTTTGTGGCTCCTTTTTGAGCCACGGACAGGCCAAATCAGGATCATGGCATGTAGCTGTCGTGGCCCCGATCCAGCACTGGAAGGGGTGGCTGCAGGCTGCCCCTTAGGGGCAGTCTGTTTATCCCCTTAGTTATGCCTGGAGTGGCTGAAGTCCCAGTTTGCTCTAGAGAGAAAGACATGTACTGTCACATGTAGCTGCAGTATTCTTCAAGCCTAAGCCTCCATTTCCAGCACACAAAGAAATTAGATGAGACAGCCTGTTATTATGGTGATCCCTGGGAGGAAGTTGCAAAAGAAATAGTGCTGAATACCTGACTGTAAGTTCTTTGTAACAGCCAAGAAAAACTTATGCATTTAATAGGTGCTTTTCTGAAACTATTTCACACCACATACACAGAATCCACATCATTTGATGTATAAGGAATTTTTGTGTATAATAATATCCTAGCATTGTGAATCTTTGGAAAAAGAGATAATTCAGGAACATCATATCAGATTGATGTGAATGGCACTTTGAAAAGATATTCAGTTTTTCTTGTTTGAATTCTCTATGTACTTTTGTGCTCTTAATTTTCTATTATCATGCATATTTTCTTTTCATCCATGATTAATGAATGTCTATGAAATATACAGACAAGAAATATTATTCCTCTTGCAGTTATGATGCCCAGAATAATGCTAGTACAAGCAAAAGAAAAAAAATATACCGTCTTTATTAATAAATCTATTAGTCATCTCATACTACTGCAAAGTAATTACCTACTGTATGCAAAAGTGCACTTAAATACACATTAAATCATTTCTACCTATGGACATAGTTATACCATTCAGCTTTATTATATTTAGTGGTATTTGAGTTTATTTTACTTTCTGAATAGCTCTTATTCAGATGTTCACTAGATATTTTATTTACAAAATAATCATAACAAGCATTTCATTTTAAAAGTATTTGTTTATTATTTTTGAAATCATATTGTTTCATACAAGAGGAGAATTAAAAAGGGCAAGAAATTCATCTTTTTTGCAAGTTAACATTTGCACTTGTGAACAGCTCTGTATATCTGGGATGGGGCAACTAGGGGAGGGTTGTTGGGAGAGACACCAGTGTCCAGAGCAGTGCATGGGGTGGACTGTGGGCAGAAAAGATGTGGCTGGGAACATGATCTATTTAAAGATTTACATTCCTTTTTAATTAAATGATTCCAAAGACATCTCACAAACAAAGGGATTGTTTAAGCTCCCAAAACAACCCCCTTAAGTTCTCACTCTTCTATAAACATGCACACAAGAACAACTGACAACAATTAGGCTAATGGATGGTACCAGTGCTTTTCTTGTGGGAGTATTTGTATCAGACCGAGTGCAGAGTAGTTAGTGCAAAATGAGCTTGTGGTGGAAACAGGAAAACATAATCAGGATAGTCTTGTGAGATCAAAAAAGGAAACTTACATTTATTGTTTCAAGAAATTCTGAAAAGAAATTGACAAAAGAGGACTGACTAAATTTTAGTAGAAAAAGCTGTAGCCAAGGGTCTGATTAGGGGAATTTATTATTATTGTTATTAGCTCAATATTGCAAGAGGGAGCCTGCTACGACAGCCCTACAGAACCGTCTCCCATTGTGTATACGGAGCCGACCAGGAGATTCCAATAAATGGAGCTGAGACAGACTTCTAAAATTAATATCCAATTTATTTATAAGGGGAAAAACAAATAGAATTCACTAACATACACACACTCATACAAGGCTCGGGAAATCAAGAGTGGAAATAGGGAATAGTTCAAGGCAGTACTAGGGCTATACTTACTCCAGTAGGCTTCTTCAGGAGTCCAAATGGAATATGATGGGGATGGCATGAGGCTCAGCCATAGACTGACTGGGCAGGAGCCAGGAGCCAGGTCAGGGTTCAAAGGGACAGAGCTTCCCCCTGAAATCCAGACTAGTCCAGTGAACAGGCAAATCTGATGATACTTATAAGCAAAATCTTGCTTCTGGCAAAGGTGCTTGATGGTGAGAACAAAAGGTGTTTGATTGCTTGGCCATTGTAAACAAAGGCTTTGCATTGTCTTGTTGAGGCAAAGTGGTCTGACAACAATGGGGGGGAGGGAGAAGGTAGATGAGTTAAGTTAATCACTGGCTCATCAAATGTGAGGCCCAAAACAAAGATTTTACTCTTGGAGGTGATGGTTTTCCCTTTAGCAACTTCCAAACCTTTCTGTGGGGAATTTCCAAAGTGTTGCTTCTCAGGGGTCTTGTGAGGCTGACTCATCTGCCTACCTGACCTACTGGTTTCAGGATTATGGCTGCTAGCCTGGCAGGTCAGTTTGGGGTCACTCCACACACACTCCAAAATTTATTAAAATCCATATGTGGTAACAAAGCCGTAAAGTTTAGTAGAAGAAGCCCATCTCATCTGTGAATGTAAGCCATCCTGATTCAGAAGCCTTGTGGATGCTCCCTTCCCAGAGAAAGAGGGATAAAACGTACCCTAATGCAAGCCCCAGATGGGTGCTGTCGCACTGGGCCTCTCATGGTTGAGGCCAGATATTCCAATGTGATGGCTTTGCCATCATGAAGTTTCATGTGAGTTCTGACACAGATCTCATGACAGATTTCAAGGGAAGTCTTGAAAGACTGAAAGTCCCACAAGACTTTGTGATAAGAACTTACAGACATTTATAGGCCTGTGCACTTGGCTGCTGGCCTTTTTCAACCAGGCCTTCACACAACCCACACCCTCCCTTTGTTGTATTGCAACCATATATTCCCAGGTATTGGCTGATCGCTTTGAGGGGAGTAATTTCCCCATTTTATTGGAGGATAGTTTTTTTGGCCTTCCCTTGGGGTATTTCCATGCCACTACTTGCTTCCGTAGATTCCTGTGGTTGCTGCATTGTGTCATCAATCTGGCTACTGCTATCTTAACTTCAGTTTTAGCCTTTACTTTATGTCAAGGTTATATGTTGGATTATCTCCATTATCCATGCTGCTTTGTCAAAGCTGGCCACATTGTAAATTCAGAACATAGTATCTGACCTATTTGTCCTGATGCAAAAGGACTAACTTTTGGAAGGAGGAAGTACCTCTGCTGGTAGGAAGGATATAAAATGCATAGATCAAAGAAAGAAACAGAGAAATGAAGAAAAGGGCAGTCGTACTCTCTAGAATTCCCTGTAACCACTTTATTCAAGCATTGATGTCTCTTTGTTTCCAATATTTTTTTGGTTTTGCTGTCTCTTATCTGTCTTATCTCATATCTGTCTTGTTTGCTTTTTTATTGTATATGGTCAGATGCACCACCCTTTGATGGAAAGGGCATTATAAATAAAGTTGTTGTTGTTGTCATCGTCGTTGTCGTCGTCATCATCATCATCATCATCATCTGCTTGGAACACCATGTTCTTTCTTTCTGTGAGTGGAAAAGGAACTCCCTGGGCTGTAGGTGTTACTTCTCTGGCTGACAGAGGGGGCCAAGCTGAGTTCCCCTGGTCACAATGATGTTCTCCTTGGGAGGCTGTTGGTATGACTTCTTAGTGGCCTTAAATTACTTGCACTATGACAAAGGCTGGAATGTTCTTCTTTCAACCCCCCAATCCTAGAGAAACTTAATTGTGTCATTATGGCTTATATAGTGTATGAATTCAAGTGATCATTCACGTGGTCACAATAATACTTTCTATATATTAACTCCAAGGTAGACCAAATGCTTGGGAAACTATTTTTTCTATCCCCCAAAATCTTGCAGCCATAATGGCCAGTGAAGATTCTGAGGTACTGAGAATTGTACTCCAAACATACTTTTTCCAAACTCTAGGTAGACCAATATTATTAACTCTCTATTGTTAGTTTGTATATTTAGGCAGGATACAAGTGTCATTCTAGGCAGAAATGCAATGTTTAGAACTATACCAAATTAAAATTTATCTTCAAATCAAAGCTAAGATGTACTTCCCATCTAATACGTCATCTCAATATCCCCAAACATAATATTGCATGCCAGTTTATAACATGAAATATTATTGTCCATATCATTTGAACAAATACATACTCTTCTCAGATGCAGAATTAGGCAGCCAAAGTTTTTGTTAGCTTAAAAAAAGAAGCCTAACTCACTCATTTGTACCTTTTCCTGGAAGAGAATTAGGTACTTCAAAATTAGAGCAGCCTGATTTCTTTAAACAATTAAAAATAATTTCACTTCCTACAGAGTCTGAATGTAATCTGTTAGAAAACAAAGTATGGATGTAGTCTGTCATAAAACAATTAACCTGACTGTGAAACAGTAAAGCTGATCCCAAATATTATTTGAATGCAAACCCATAGCTGCCATTCTATTATTGAGTTATAAGAGTACAGTATGTAAGTCCAACTTTACACTATTAAAATCCACCTTTTAGGTTGCTGAAAACGTCAGAATTCTTTACTGATTGTGCAATGACTCAGTTCCCCGAAACCTACCCTTTAAGCAATATGCCCCCTCCCACCAAACATGGCAGTTTCTGTTTTGTTAAGAGCATGCGGATCAGCTGAGATGTCTACAGTTGTTTATCTGTAGTTGGGTTCACTACAGGGATGTCAGCTGAAGGGACCATCTGAGAAACCCCAGACAGTGGCATCCCTGCCCAGAGTGTCACCCAGTGTGGGGAGCAGGGCTTCTGCGGGTTGGACTTCTGAGACACTCTCTTCATCTCTCTGCCATAGTGCTTAGAATGATGCCACAGTAGTGAGGTGGGGGCCATGCCCAGCCCTCCCACCAGCTCCCTCCTGGCCTTCTGCTTTCTACGTGGCCATGGCTGTGTGGGACCCAGAAGACAGCCATCTCTCCCTCCCCCAGCCTTCTGAGTTTGGACCCAGAAGGCAGCCACCCACCTCCCCCACGGGGTGTATTACCCCAGCAGGTGACACTCCCCTCTGGGGTGTAACTCAGTGTGGCCTGCACCACCACACACCCCTAGGAACACCACTGACTGAAGAGGTCCTTGTGGATGCCTATTGTAGTGCATCTAGATGCACCTTCCTACATTCCAAGAACATGAAAAATGGCCATGCTGGGGAGGAAGTGGCTACATTACTATAGGTGGGGTTGGGGAAGTTACCAAGAGGAGATATAGCAATGAAGACATAGCTATATGCCAGCTGTATTATTCTTGATGCAAGATCTCAGACCATGTTTGTTTTTTTAAAAAACGAGAACAAAATTCTTGCTTTCCTCGGGGTCTTTAGATTAGAAATACAAGTCTTTGGTTATTTCATTCTCTCATATGCTAGGACAATAGATTTTAAAAATTTGGAAGATGTTCCACTTTTTAAAAAATTTGGGATGTTTTTGCAAAAAGAATTGTGAAGAATAACTTTTACTTTTATAAAATTAAATGGTTTTTGTTTTTTTTAAATGGACTCAGAGCAGCTGCAAGATAATTTAGGGCAAGACAGCTAAAACAATATCAAATACAAAGGTGTTTTTTTTAAAATTAAGCCACCAATCCAGTCAAAATATTAAACCATCAGTTCAGTAAACCTCTGCTCCAGTTCCACCTAGTGGATTGTGTTCAGAGAAGGGCAATATGGAGGACAAGAGAATGGAGAACAAAACATATGAGGAAAGTTTTAAGGAGCTGAGCATGTTCAGCTTAGTGATGAGGAGACTGAAGGATGACATGATGATTGCCCTCTTTAAATATGGAAGGGGCAGGTCTGTTCTCTGCTGCCTAAGGCCAGTGTCAAGCCCCTAAATTATGCATTAGCCTGCCGGAGGAGATCTGTTTTATCACTACCTTAGATGCCTTTAAGAAGGCACTAAAGACGGATCTCTTCTGGTGGGCTTTCCCATCGTATTTGGTATAGAGATGGTGATTAAGACCCCCTCTCTAAGTATGTTGGTATATGAATTGATGTTTGGAGATTTTAAGGAACTAATAGGGATGTATAATTCAGTATTAGTATTTTATTGACTGTTCAGTTGCATTGTATTATTTAATGATGTAATCCCACTTTGATCCTTGGAAGAGGCAGGACATATAAATAAAAATTATTATTATTATTATTATTTTGCATCATGGTCTGGAAAATGACATGGATGTGGCCACTAGGTGGAACTGGAGCAGAGGTTACTACAGTTCAAATGGCAGGTGCATGAGTCAGCATTTGGAGAGCTGTACATCATGGGAAGTCTAATGTAACATGCACAGAAGGTGAAGTCAGCCAGCAGTGTATCATGAGTGATATTCTGATGCAACAGGTACTGGATATGAAACCAGCAAGGTTTCATTGGTGGTATGGCTGTCACATGGCTTTAAGGAAGACCACCTATATAAGAAAGAAGGTGACTATTTCCTTTGTTGGGTTGTTGTGGTCGGTGGTTGGCAAAGCACTTTGTTAGTTTGTATAATAGTGCGTATTCAAGACAGCTGTCTGGTACTCAGTGTAATCTTTGTAAACAGCTCTGCAACAAAGATTAAAAGCCCTTGTGTGGAGTGAAGTCTTGCTGTCCGGAGATTCATTCCTGTAAGCTGGAAGCTCAAGACTGCATCCTGTGTGTGGGAGGAATTTTACTGTGCAGCTCTGAGCAGCAGACTTTTCACAAAGACCTTCTTCTAGGCATCCTGCCTATGTGCATCAGCTCTGCGTGTGTGTGTGTGTGCATACGAGACACAGCTTGTCTCTACGTGCCCCAACAGCCAGGCTTAAGAGTTTTAAGTTACAGGAAGGTAGATTTTGATTGAACTTTAGAAGGAACTTCTTGTCAGTAGGAGTGGTTCTGAAATGGAACCAATTGCCTGGAGAAGTGGTGGAATCTCCTCTCTTGGTGCCTTCAAACAGAGGCTGGATCTGCAGGGGATGCTCTAGTTGGAGATTCTGCATTGAGCAGGAGGTTGGACTGTATGGCCCATGAGGTCCTGATTCTATTATTACTGTTGAGACATTAACTTAAATATTTTATACAGGAAACAATTTTCTTTTGTGTATGTGTGTGTGTGGGGGGGGATATACCCAAATTTAATGGTTCATAAAAAGTCCCCCCAACATCTCACACAATAATAATAATAATAATAATAGTAATGTAATTTTTATTTATATATATCCCGCCTGTCCCTGCAGATCGAGGTGGAAGAACAACACAAATATAAAATTACAAGTAGTTAAAATACATTCTCATTATGCAAAAGACAAAAAACAAACAACTTAAAAACACAGTAAAAAACCTGTACATGTGCAATATCATATCCAATTCCTCATTGATTTTCCAAGTGGAGTATCATCTTATGCTGTTATAGCAGGTCTGGGGTATAGGCTCGCTGGAAGAGATCCGTCTTAATTGCCTTCTTAAAGGCATCTAAGGTGGTAATAAGACGGATCTCCTCCAGCAAGCCATTCCACAATTTGGGAGTCATCACAGTGAATGCCCTGTGGGAAGTAGATCTTAATCTAGTCTTTGGACAATCCAATAGATTCTTCCCAGTAGTTCTGAGAGTGTGGGGCGTATTGTGTAAGGAGAGGCGTTCCTTCAAGTAACTCGGGCCCAAGCCATGTAGGGCTTTAAAGGGTAATAACCAACACTTTGTACTGCGCCCAGAAACTAATCGGAAGCCAGTGAAGAGATCTTAAGACTGGTGTTATATGGTCAGTCCTAGGTGTACCGGTGACCAAACTGGCTGCCACATTTTGTACCAATTGAAGTTTCCGAACTTGATACAAAGGTAGCACCATGTAGAGTGCATTACAGAAATCTAAACGAGAGATTACCAGTGCAAGTACCACTGCTTCAAGGTCCTTTCGGTACAGGTAGGGACGCAGTTGGCATATCAACCGAAGTTGGTACCAGGCGCTTCTGGCCATTGCATCTACTTGAGATAACATTTGTAGTGATGGATTCAGAAGAACCCCCAAACTGCGAACTTTGTCCTTTAGGGGAAGTGTGACCCCATCCATGAGTGGTTGACAAATCTCCATACCTCCGTTTTTTTCTGGATTCAACCTGAGTTTGTTTTCCCTCATCCAGCCCATTGCCAACCTAAGGCAGGCAACCAGAGGAGAGATGCCATCCTTAGTCACTGCAACAGTTGGAGACATAAAGAAATAAATTTGGGTGTCATCAGCCTACTGATGTCTCCGGATGATCTCTCTCAGTGGTTTCATGTAAATGTTAAACAGCATGGGGAACAAAATGGTGCCCTGGGGGATGCCTAAAATGTCAACTCTCTTTTGGAAGATGTCCTGGATCAACATTTCTCACCAAGGACAGGAAGATTTGCAAATATTTTTCCACTCCTACTTTGGAGGTGGAGAAAGATCCAATTAGACTTAAAGACAAGGCCTATTCAGTTGAACTGGAAACATTTCACATGAGACAGACCCCTTTCTCCCCCATTTGCAGTGCCCAGATTTCAATAACCATGCCAATTGCCATGCTCATAATTATTCTTGAGTACTATAAGCAATTTGTGTTTATGTGTAATAGTCTTAAGATTGATTACATAAAAAATACTTCATATTTTTAAGATTGTATTTTTTCCATTGTTTTGTTTCAGTAGCATACACATTCTAAAAACAAATGTTCATAGACTGTCATAAACATGTGTCTTTCCAGAACTCCAGCTGAGTTGGTAATAAAGAGATAAGAGTAAAAAAAATATGGTTGTATCTTAAATTAGATGCATTTTCTGTATGCTTGTTCTCTCAATTCTTGCTAACATTTTCGCTAATGAACTGGGTACATATACCCCCTAATAGGCTCAGTGGGAAGTACCATTAGACAAGTATTTAGCAGATATGTTTGTAGGCAAAGGCAAACATTTGATAATCATTATCTGTAAGGCCTAAATTCTGTTTCACACTGAGTTTAGTTTTGATTTAAAGTCAAAGGTTTTTACCCTGAGGTTTGAGACAAATTCTGTTCTTTTTTTTTTTTTTAAGCAAACCATCAACTAACATAAGCAAAGATTTATGCATTGCTCTTGGGACCTCTCAATACAGTTTTCCTGGGTTATTTATTTTCAGAAAGCTGAACAATAAAAATGCCTATAGGTCCATAGGAGTAGCTAAATTTTATTTCCTGACACAGACATTGGATGAATACTTAAGAAACTGAATTTGATTCCAAAATCTTGTTTTTAAACAAACAAACAAACAAAGGACAATGGCCTGTGCAACTAGCCATTAAGGCTGGCCTGAGGATGGAGTTGGGGCATCGCTTCCACATGATGCATGTCCCGACTCTGCCCTCAGAGTGCCATGATGCTGCATGCTGCTCCACTCGGTGTGAAGCATCATGGTGCTCCTCTGGTGCTGCATTCACATGATGGAACTTCAAAGGAGCACCTTCAAGCTGCGGTGCTGTGGCTATTGTGCCCTTTCCAGGGCACAAAAGGAGCCGCTTTTTGCAGCGCCCTTTTGCGCCCTGGAAAGGCCAGATCAGGGCCACAGCATGCAGTTGCTGTGGCCCCGATCTGGATGAAACAGGAGTGGCTGGAGGCCACCCCTTTGGGGCTGTTTGTACAGCCCCTAAATGAAAGAAAGAGGTTGACAGCATGAGCTTTCATAGACTTAAGTCTACTTCCTCAGATGCATTTGGTGTAGTGGAAACTAGGGACAGACATATATGTGCCATTGGTATGTGACAATGTCAATTCAAATTCAAAATCCTTTGTGTATGGAAATGTGGTAGCAGTTTTAGTACTAGTCATTGGGAACTAGCTTTTCTGTATGGAAGTGAAGTGGCAAGATCAGTTTGGCTTTGGAAACTAGCCTGTAGATGGGGAGAATAGATGGGTGTAGGACATCCCCCTGAAGATGTGGTCAGATAGTGCCGAAATGTGTATGGTGAGCCAGGAAGCCATTATTTTTGTTCAATCCATTGCTGATGGACTGTAGTTAGTGGATGAACTCCAATTCTGCTGTTTCTTTTTCCAATCTACATTTGTAGTTCTTTTGTTCAAAGACTGCTGTTCTTAGGTCTGAGATGGAATGCCCAGAGAGACTGAAAAGTTCTGCCACCAGTTTTTGTGTATTCCCATTCCAAATGTCTGATTTATGTCCATTTATCCTCTGGGACAGAGACTGGGCTGTTTGCCCGATGTAGAGTGCTGATGGGCTTGATGACATTGTATTGGAGGATGAGCATGAAGAAGTCCCCCTAATATTGTGGGTGATGCCATTAGGTCTTGTGTTGACATTTTCTGGATAAATGTGGGGGCAGAGTTGGTATCTTGGTTTGTGGCAAGGCTAAGTACTTGTGTCCCTATCTGTGGTGTGTGTCTTCCTGTAATACCTGCAAATATTTGGACAATATCCTTAAACCATATGCCACTTCCCTTCGATTGTTTTTATGTTCTGTAAAAAAGGCAAGGATAAATATTATGAGAATACTACCCCTGCATAATAAAGGGGACTTAAGTCTATGAAAGCTCATGCTGCCAACTTCTTTCTTTCAGTCTCAAAAGGTGTTACAAGATCTCTCTACATACTGATTGCACAGACTAACACAGCTATATCTTTACATTATACCTGAGTTATTTATTATCCCCCCCAATTCTGTACATTTTAGCCATCCATATACTAAAATGTGCAGTTTGCTTTGTGTGTACTTCATTTCTCCAGAATACCTATGAATCTTCACAATTCTGCCAGTTCTTGAGAAATCATTTTATTTTTTAAAAATTAAACCCAAGATATGCTCCAAAAAAACCCCTCCTTTATTTAAAGACTGGCAAATTCAATTACATTCTTATAAATTCACAGCTAGAGATCTGTTCACTTTAGAAACAAAGATATTAATACTTCACAATAGGGAAATCTAGCTCAAGTTTATAAAAATAGGCATTAGCACCTTAAATGCATTGGACGCAGTAGTTCAGCGATTAAAACACTGACTTTGTTGATTGCAAGATTGCCTGGTTGGCAGTTTGAGGCCCAAATGCCACATGGTGGGGTGAGCTCCCATTGCTAGTCTCAACTTCTGCTAGGCTAGCAGTTCGAAAACATACAAATGCAAGTAGATAAATAGGTACCACTTCAATGGGAAGGTAAATGGCATTCTGTGCAGTCATGCTGGCCACGGGACTCAGAGAGTAGTCTCTGACTAAGCTCTTCAGCTTAGTAACGGAGATGAGCACCACCCCCTACAGTCAGACATAACTTGACAACCTTGTCAAAGGGGAATACTTTTACTTTTACCTTAAATAGGTCCAGAAAAAAAAATAGTAATCGAAGTAACTACCATATATACAGTGTGCCCTTTTTATACGCTGAGGTTTGGTTCCAAGATGCTCCATGTATAACAAAATCCGGGTATACTCAAGTCCCATTAAAGATAATGACATAGCAAAATGGCGTCCCTTACAAAAAATGGAAAATCAAGGTTTGATATATGAAATTTACACTTTTTTGGAACATTTTCAAACCGTGTATGCTTGAAGCCGTGTATAAAAAAATCTGTGTATAAGAAGGGCTGACTGTACTCGACTATTAGTCAACCTCACGTATAAATCTAGGGCAGGTTTGGAGGGTAAAA
This sequence comes from Sceloporus undulatus, assembly GCF_019175285.1. Taxonomy (NCBI): domain Eukaryota; kingdom Metazoa; phylum Chordata; class Lepidosauria; order Squamata; family Phrynosomatidae; genus Sceloporus; species Sceloporus undulatus. Next base: position 90,749,303 of record NC_056522.1, read on the forward strand.
TTATGGATTTCAATTTGACCTATGAATAAGTCGAATGTAAAACTTAGGAGCATGGAATGCAGGATGTAAAGGACAAAGCAATGGAAAAGAATGCCAAAGAACTTACAAAATCCCAGCAGGCACAACTATTTGTGCTCATAATAATAACTGGATGGATTAGAGTGCAGAAGGGGATCAGTCCTTCCAGGGCAGATTAAACTATTGCGTTTTACCAGGAGGTGGTTAATATATCTCTGTCTGTCTGTCTGTCTATTAAATCTCATATATATGTGAGATTACACTGATCTGTGGATTCAGGTTTTTTGGGTCAATTTTTAACCTAAATTTCTAGACTTATACAGTGCACTCGCATCATACACGGATGCACTATACGCGGCTTTCAGCATATGCTGAAAGTTGCTAGGGAGCCTGCGAGAGCACACAGGGCGCAAAGGGAGGTGTGCGTCCCATTAAGAATAATGGGGCATGCGCCCATGGTGCACACGTGCTGCCGCCCTGCCATGCCACCATGCCATGCACGAACCCCATTATTTTTTTATGCGGGGGTGGGTGGGTCCGAAACGGATCCCCGCGTAAAAAGAGGGCGCACTATACATAAGTATATACAGTAATTATATTGGTGTCATGAGAACTGGCCACATGGCTTTCTTAGCCATTGTGTTTAGTACCACTTGATGTTTCCACACTATATTTCACTCTCATATATTAGGATGGCATAGTTTCGCCCCCTTCCCCAAAGTTACATTGTGTTACAGAGACCACACAGAACTGGACCTGCAATGTAGGCATTCTGCACACTGTCTCCCAAGCAACTGAATACAATTTCCTCAGATTTCAGCCCTTTTTTATTTACAGATGGGATAAAAGAAGCAGGATCTCCCCCCCCCCCCCAAAAAAAAAACTTTTGCTTTTTTTCAGCTGGGATACCATTTTATTTGTTCCTGCCTATGACACATATTGGGATGACCAAGTGTCCCATGCCATTTTTCAGCAAGTCATGATGCAGCTCATGAACCAGCTCTAGAAATCTGTGTGGACAGAGGGTTCCTCTCACTCAGTGTCTTGTTCTCAGATGCTGTCTGAGCCACTCTCTGGTCCGTTACAGATGGGCATATAGTACGCGCAGAGCGCGTACTAAGATTAGGAAGGGGAGTGACTTCTTCACTCCCCTAACCCTAGTACGCGCTCTGCACGTACAAAATGGCAGCATCCTATACAGACGGGGGCCCCATGTTGACGTCATGGACGTGTAGCATCCGGACGTCATGCTGTGGAAATGACGTGGCGAGTGCGCCATCAGCTCCTCGCTGTGTCATTTCCGCGGCGCAAGAAGAAGCGCCATTTTGGTCCTTCTTCTTAGAGGCAGCAGGAAGCCTCACGGTTTGGCCGCTGGGGCTTCTCACTGCCGCTAATGATGGCGCAGGCAGACCGCCGCTTTCCGGCGGTCTGTAACGTGCCTTTGTCTTCCATGGAATGATCTCCAGGAATAACAATTATCACTCCTTTAATTTCCTGTTTTTTGCTATCCAATTTTCCATGCATTTCTTTCTGTTAGCTTTGTATGATTCCTAAGGTTCCATTGGTTTTGTATGTTTGTGTGCATCTTTGTACATTTCTAAATAAAATCCTTCTATTTTTACTGAAACTGAAGTCTCTCTACAGTTAGTACTACTATACACAAATGAAAAGATCCCCCTAGTTACCCTCCTCTCACAGGCCTCCTTTTTGAGCTATACATTCCCCCAAATTCTTAGGAAACTTCTGACACGGCTGATGGGGACCCCATGCCTGCCATCTTTTAGGGCAACAAGTTACAACTGGTGAAGTGGAAGAAGGCAGTAACAAAGCATTCCTAGCAAGTGAAAGAACCTCAACGATTATAGTAACTGGGTGAATTTATCTTAAGAAGTGTTCTGTATTCATACTTCTTTGGTTTACTCTAGCAGAAGCAAACCTTTGCTTGTGATTAGCATCTCAGTTCAATGCATCTTTGGAATCTGACTGCTTAGTACAATCAGGAAGGTAGTCTGTTCACATTGTGAAATGCTTGTGCATGCTGCCCTACCCTTACACAAACAGTGTAGCACTATGAAATACAATCAGTTAGGTTGCTGTAAACTTGCCGTGGAGGAGTCCCAAATTAGTTGGCTTTTATAATATTATTAAAAGTTCAAAAGCTCAATTAGCCATCAACCAGGTCTTAGCTTGAGTGAAAGTAATTATGACTCTATAGTTGAATACTCCAAATGAAATTGAATTAATCCTCATTCTTTACAGTAGTTTAATGAGTTGGATTAGCTCATAGGCTTTGCAAACCATTAAATTTGCAATTAATTGTTAAACTAACATTTTACTATAGTCCTACGGCTGATTACTAGGATTAAAATGATTTTGATAACTAAACTCATGCACTACTCAAGAGATAATTATAACCAGTGTTTCACATATTGTCACTTAAACACATCTCTTTGTGATTAGTTTTTAAAGAATGTAAAATAAGTATTGACGTGATAATGAACACATTAATGTAGAAGTTTGCAAAAAAATAAAAAGAGAGAGAGAGACCATATTGCATAAGAGATTGTATAAGTAGGATTGTATGTCCTACTGCATACCACATATTTAAAATAATAAAACTGGCTCTCACTCCCTGATATATTTATAATAAACCAATGTAGGACCAAGACAGTATAATTCAGGTAGTCGGGACATCAATTCAATATAGTGAATCATGGAATCATAGAATCATAGAGTTGGAAGAGTTTACAGGATCCATTGAGTCCAATCCACTGCCATGCAGGAACTCACAATCAAAGCACCCCTGCAGATGGTTATCCAGCCTCTGTTTAAAAACCTCCAAAGAAGGAGACTCCACCACAATTCGAGGCAGCATATTCCACTGTTGAATACTTCTGATCATTAGGAAGTTCCTCCCAAGATTTAGGTGGAATCTCTTTTACTGTAATTTGAATTCATTGCCCCTTGTCCTAGTCTCTGGAGCCATGGAAAACAAGCCTCTTCGGTATGACATCCCTTCAAATATTTGAACATGATGATCATGTCCTCTCTTAACCTTCTTTTCATCAGGCTAAACATTCCCAGCTCCCTACATTGCTCTTCATAGGGCATAGTTTCCAGACCTTTCACCAGTTCGGTCGCCCTCCTCTGGACACATTCTAGCTTCTCAACTTCCTTCCTGAATTGAGGTGGCCAGAACTGAACACAATATTCCAGGTGACACCTGACCAAAGCAAAATAGAATGATACTATCATTTCCTTTGATGTAGACACTATACTATTGATGCAACCAAGAATTATGTTAGTTTTTCTGGCTGCCACATCACACTACTGACTCAAGTTAATCTTGTAATCTACTAAAACTCCTAAATTCCTTTCACATGAACTGTTGTCTAGCCAGGTCTCTCCGATCCTATGGCCTGTTACAGACTGCCAAAATAAAGCTGCTTCGGGTCTCTTTGGAGGTATGCTATTTAAATGATGCATGGGTCCTAAGAGTCCAGAGGTCACGCCAAAGCCACACTCCATTCCTAACCATTGGAGTGCAGCTTTGGTGCAGCTTCCAGATTCTTAGGATGCATGCATCATTTAAATAGCATACCTCCAAAGAGACCCAAAGCAGCTTTATTTTGGCAGTCTGTAACAGGCCTATATCTATGCATTTCATTTTTTTCTGCCTAGGTATAGGGCCTTACATTTATGCTTGTTGAAATTCCTTTTGTTAACTGTAGCCCAACCCTCTAATCTGTCAAGGTAATTATGAATTTTATTCCTGTCCTCTGGGGAATTAAGAAACTCTCTCGGTTTGGTATCATTTGCAAATTTAATGAACATGCCCGCTATTCCTTCATCCAAGTCATAAAGGAAGAAACTCTTCTAGAACATGGCCACATAGGCTGAAAAACTTACAAAAAAACATTGATAAAGATGTTGGATAGCACAGGATTCACTACCAATCCTGGTGGCACTCCACTAGTTACCTCTCTCCAGGATGAAGAGAAGCTATTAGTCAGCACCTTTGGGTTTGGTCAGTCAGCTAATTACAAATCCATCTAACAGGTCTAGGCCACATTTTAGTGGCTTACATAGTAACAGATACTGTGCAGATTAGATTCATATTGAGACTTATTTAAAAGCCTGGGCACGATACATACCGCCAACAAGAAGTGTACCTCACGGTCCCTAACCCTACTACAGGTGGGTGGTGTAACAATGGCATTTGGGGAAATATCAGGTTTAGGAGTAAATTGGAATAAATCAGAGTTAATGCTGTTTAACTATACAAAAATAGAAGAACAGGAATTCCTAAAGGATAAAAAGATAGATATTAAATTAAAAGACACAATTAAATATTTAGGAATAAAGACTACAAAAATTTACAAAAATTAGAGGAACAAAATTAGAATAAGTTAAGAACAGAAATTAAAAAATAAATAAAAAGAAACTAGAAGAATATACAAATATTAAACTATCATGGTTTGGTAGAATTGCATTAGTAAAAATGAAAATTTTGCACAAGAGAAATTTTTTGTTCACGATGTTGCCAATACAAATTTCAGATGCTGAAATAAAAAATACTGGTAAGTATTAGTGAATAATTATTGTAACAGGAATAAAAAAGTGAGGATTAATAAAATATATTGGTATAAACTCCCAAAAGAAGGAGGACTAGGTCTTCCAAATTTAAAATGGTATTATAACACAAATCAATTAAGATATATCATAGATGGAATTATAGAGAAAGGGGAACTAGATTGGTTGGAAATAGAAACAATAGAAATAGAGAAAAAATTGGAAAATATATATTTTAAGGAAATTACTGTGAAAGAACGGAAAGCAATAGAAAACCAATTTTTTAAGAATATATTAGAGATTTGGAAAAAATACAAAGAAAAATTAATGCCTGCTATCTCACCATTAACACCAGTTATAATGTTAAAAATTTTTCCAATAAATTTAAAGGAAGAACTAGGGAAAGAGCTAAGGAATCAAGAAATATATAGGATAAAAGAATGGATGAATCTAATGAAGGAGAAAGGAAAGATGAAGGACACAATTTAATTTAATTTAATTTAATTAATTTAATTAATTGAATTAATTTACTTTAATTTAAATTAATTCAATTCATTTACTTTAATTTTAATTAATTCAATTAATTTACTTTAATTTAAATTAATTCAATTCATTTACTTTAAATTAATTAATTAATTAATTAAATTGTGTTCAACTGGAACAATGGACAAAAATTGGGAGAGAAAAATTATAGAGTTTAGAGAATACACAAAATTTGAACAATTGATTTGGCAAAGAGATAGTATGGAGGTAAATGAAACTTTGAAAGGTGTCACAAGTGGAATATATAAATTATTATGAAAATATAATGAGAAAGAAGAATATTTTAGGACAATATGGAAGGAGGATTTAGCACAAACAATAAATGTTCATAACTGGGGAAAAATTTGGAATCAATGTCATTTAAAAAGTTTATCCATACGTATAAAGGAGAATTATTATAAAATAATTTGGAGATGGTATTTAACACCATAATAAGAATTATTCAAGGGTATGTTGAGGGGGGTGCCAGGAAAATGGTACTTATGTTCATATGTAGTGGGACTGTAGATCTGTAAAGAAATTTTGGCAAATAATATTTAAAGAGACAAAGGAAATAATAGAAATTGATTTAGAATATTATCCAAAGATAGCATTACTTTCTATATACAACAAGATTAATTGCACCAAGGCTATAAAGAATCTAATTACAAATCTAATAACAGCGGTGAGATTAATTATAGCAAAAAAGTCGAAAGATCAGGGAGATCTACAAATACAAGATTGGTACAAAGAGATATGGCAAATAGCAATTAATGATTAAGTTAACTTGCAGAATTAAAGTAAAAAAAAGAATAATGAAGAGAAATGATTTTGAAGCAATATAGAAATTATTTGTACAAAAGGCTTTAGTAAAAGAAAGAGGTGTTTCACCCCCAGAGGAAGAGGGTAGAGTAATAAGAATATACTAGGCTCTGGTGATGGGGAGCACATTGGGAAAGGGGAAAATGTAAAAAAAGAAAGAAAAAAGAATGGGAAAAATGAATTAGTAATATAATTAATAGTATTATACCTTTGTGTAACTATGAAAAGTATATGGTGAAAAGAAGAAGCAAGAAGAATGAAGATATTAATAACAACTTTATGTGTGTTTTTTTCTAAAAAAAATACTGGTCTAATTAAAATTAAATGGTTTGATATGAATAGATTTATAAAAGGTAGTAAAGAATGGCTAACTAATATATCATATATACATGGAATATTATGTAAAAGTTTTCTTATATTATTATATGTAGGTTATAATACTAATAAAGATTAATTTAAAAAACCAAAAAAGAAAACAATGGTGGCACCCTGTATACACAGGTGCCACCATTGTTATGTAAGCACTGCACAGTGTCTGCACGTTGCCGCATAGCGTTTACATAACGAGTGCGCCAGTGGCGCACTTGTTACACCACCCCTGTGGCTCAAAAAGAACCCATTTTTTCTGGGTTCTTTTTCCTCTGATGAAAATTAGGTTGCTGGTAGGCCGCTGTAAGAGGCCTCATATACATAGGACTCACTGTAGAGCTGATTTGATGATATTGGGAACCATAGGACGTGTTGGAAAAGTTTGTGATGCAGCTCCTTCCAGTGGCACTTGACCCAAATTAGGTTTTTGTTAACATGATACAGAGGGTGCAGTTTGAAAACACTTTAACTGCCATGCCTCCATTTTGTGGAATCTCGGGATTTGTAGCTTTGGGAAATACTAAGAATTCTCTAATGTATTCCCCACAACTACAGCATCAGCGTTCTATGGCAGAGAATTCTAAGTACCTCACCAAACTCTCCAGATTCCAGAATTCCACAGGAAGAAGCCACAGCAGTGTTATCAAACTGTTATATAGGGTGGATTCACCCAGATTTTCTAATATTCTCAGAGTAGTTTGGGAAGGACATTTTTGGATTATACCTTGCTACAGATATGTTCAAAAGGGCTCCTTTATGACAGCTATAGGAAATGATACTACTGTATGGTGTCCTAAATTTTATCACGTAGCAGCAGAACTTTATAACTTTCAAGAAGAGACAGAACAACTGTTCAGAACTGGTGAATGCTGTTTTGGTCTGTTGTTACCATGAAGGAGGATGACAGATTAAATAGTGGGATTCGTCCTTTTTTATATCTGCACCACAAACATCCACCAAAAAGCATACTTCATTTTCAGAATGCTACCACTATGATGCTTCAACTAGTGGGGGAGGGCAGCATTTTTATCCCCAGAATGTCACTTAAAACAATGCTTTTGGCATGATGTACTGCCATTCTAGAGTATTATGACAAAATACAAAGTTTGCCTGCCCATGGAAGAGAGATGACAGAACCACAAATTTGACCCAAAGCGTTATCACAACCTCCAAAAATAAAAGAGAGAAGGCACTTTCACTGTCTCTTCCCCCCCCCCCCAAATGTTAGCTGAATGTTTTCTTTTGAGAGTATGACTCAACCACAGCAGGGTATATGTGTGTGTTGTGGGGAGGGAGTTGTAGGCAGTGAGTGGGGAACTTTGGTGGGAGAGTGATTTCTGCACTTGACAAGTGTCTCCAATACTCCCCCAGCCTTCAATGTATGAATATAATTTATTTTTCAAGCATGTTCACTTTTACTTTCAGAGTCCAGATGAGAAAAATGACTAAAAACATCCCAGGTTGCAATTGTTTCAAAGAACTGGTAGCTGGGAAGGCTGGAGCACCCCTTCCTGCCTGTCAGTCCTTCCCTGAAATCAACCCCCCCTCCCACACACACATACAGACATCAGAAGCATTCCAGCAGCTCTCTCAACACTAGTTGAAGATTGACTACATGGAACATGGCAGATGGCCTTGCCTTTGCTTTAAGGAGCAGATGGTTAAGAAGGAATCACTCAGAAATCTCCTAGCCATCATGAATGATTCAGCAGATGCTTATGGTTGTGTCTTCCTCAATCACTTTGGGCTGTTCTGCTGCCAAATCTTTGTTCAGATATACAGACAGAGATACAACATTTTCAACAGGCTTGGGCTCTTGTCCAATTTTCTTGGTTTAATTCTTTTTAATAAAAGGCATGCAAAGAAGAACCCTATCTTAAGATACTGTCACCTCGTTTTAAGTATTTTGCAACTCATACATATTTTCAGCACTAAGGATTCCGATGCGCTGCTTCTGCAAAAGTAGGCAACTTTTTGTGGTGCAGGAGTCAGAGGATAAACCCCACAATTTAATTTGTCTTTTTGATGGCATTGCAGAACTGGTCAACAGTTCTAGTCCATTGGTCACACTGGCATATCTGTTTCTTTACAGCTTCTGTCAGGTGATTAAATTCTAGAAACCACATAGTAGGGAAGAAAGGATTGATGGGTGTGTTGATTTTGTTATAGCACTCATAAAGCAACTCTTCTGTCCATTACCTTAGCAGTGTGTAAGCAGTGTGAAAATCAGAAAAGTGCATGTTCTACCCTATATTCTAGCTGTGGTGCATGACATTTGCATGACAATGAAAAATTAATCCACTTTGCATTTAAAAATTAAGCTACTCTGCCTTTAGCTAACTAGTGCGCTGAACCATGGGGACAGGGTTCATGTCCTTTAAAGTCTGAATAAAATTCTGGAATGGAATCACCACCCCACATGGATCTTGCTAACCATTATATGGTAGGTGTCAATTCCTCCCAGACAGCTGCACAAGATAGCTCTTGGGGGAGTGTTGTCCTTAGGTATTTTAGGCAAATAAGATGTGGTGGCTGATAGCCTGAGGAGCCAGAAATGCCCATTAGTTTTGTGACCCCCAACTTGATAAATGTAGCCAAAATAGCTTTCCACTTTTGCACTCTCAGATTGTGAAAGCTTGTGTAGAACTTTATTTCCACCTAGCTGGAAGTCTGCTTGTGCCCACGCAACATCTGTTTCTGCCCTTAGCATGGAGCAAATCCCTGTGATACCAATGAACCTTTATCTAGCCCATTGATGTCTTACACTGACAAAAGATAGAACTGCACTTGTTTTTTTTGTTTTTTTTAGTGTTTACTGTGTTCTAGGAGTAGAGCTTTTAGGACTAGGGAAGGGAATGTGTTGTTATAAACTTTATTGCCTTTCCTGGTAATGTAATAGCTGCAGAAGAGAAGTAGACATATTATTTTCCCTGAGTATATTATACATCATCATCAACAACAAAAATACTTGTACTGCTATTTAGTTTTTTCTCTTTCCACATGGAGCTACTATTTGCACCTCAATTGAGCCATCTTGTGGCTAACATTTGTAATAAAGCTTCCTGAAAACGCTACTTTTACACTTTTCCTTTTCACTCACATATGTTATGGAAAGTCTTAGTAGTAATACTACCAGCAGTGACAATAGTAATGATCATAATCATAATCAGTTCTACCTTCCTGCCAGAGCTAGGTCTCAAAGCCCCTGACAATGAAATTAAAAAGAGTGAAAGAATATCTGGATAGACAGAGAAAAGCATTTCTTTAATACATGACTCTAGTTACTCCTACTATTTTTGATAATCTCAAATATGTGTATCACACTATGCATGCACATTTTTTCCTGGATATGACTTGAGGTGAAGTTAAAACACTGAAATGTCAAGTCAGACCTTGAAGCCTGGCAGCACTAGTCCAGTTGTAGCTGCCAATATAGCTAAGAGAATGTGGTAGAACAGGATTTCCTTTTTATCACACCTTTGCTGGAGCCAACAGAAGGAGGAAGGATGGAGAGATAGGAGGAAAAGGAAGAAAGGCTTTCCAAGCTTCCAAGCCCCCAATGTACATGGAAATGAAAATGAATATCAGTCAGGTTTCTAGCCTTGTGCTAACCCATGCGATTTGCTGACCTTCCGATCAAACTCTGACTTTTTCTTACCCCCAAGGATTAAACTCATGGTAGAAAGAATTTTGCTTTATTCTACGCTGCCCATGACTTAGTTTAGGCTTTGAACCTGCACTAGTAGATGAGCAGGGGTGTGTCTTGGATGTAACCAGGGGATCTAATGGTGACCTAATCGTTACCTGGTCAAGTATTTTTGTTTTTATTATATAGAGACATGCAGTGGGTATGGTCCTGTACATATCTGTATTCACAAAGAAAGCCATCTTAAAAATTCAGGGTTGATGCTGTTCCCTAGCCAGGACACATCCCCTGACTTCAAAAGTTGAATTAAAAGAAAACAATGGGACTTGAGAGGGGTGAACCCAGAAGAAAAATAGCCAGAAACAAACCCAGGACATGCTGCAATGTATATTTCATCAATGAGATAAGACAGGGAAGAAGAGAGGGAGAAATGCTTAACACAGCACTAGGCCTTTTGTAGCTCTTCCAATGTTTCTTTTTAATTAAATTGTTATTATGCAAAGTAAAATTATATTGTAAGGCTCTTGGTTACATGTCATGATGTTCTAAAATTACCACAAAAATAATAATGAGATTTAAAAAAGAGAAGTAATTACTCACAAATTTCAGTAAAAACAGACCAAATATCTGAATTTAAGTCATTCTGCTCGATGTCGTTGAACTGCTGCTTCCATTATTTCTTGCTACTGGATGTACAGACTAGGACTGATAGGAACCGATGCTCCAAAACATCAGGGGGGGCACAGGTTGTCCGCCCTGGCTTAAATGCTTATTCCATGTGGCTAAGATCTCACAGTGTCACTCCTGATGAGGCCAATGTAATTTAGGCGGCATCAATAGAAGTATAATGTCTAGATCAAGGGAAGTAATGCTGCCACTGTATTCTGCTTTGGTCAGGCCCCATCTGGAATATACTGTGTCCAGTTCTGGGCATCATAATTCAAAAAGGATGTTGAGAAACTGGAGCGTGTCCAGAGGAGGGTGACTAAAATGGTGAAGGGTCTGGGAACCATGCCCTATGAGGAGAGCCTTTGGGAGATGGGTTTGGAGAAGAGATGGTTAAGAGATGATATGATAACCCTATTTAAATATCTGAAGGGATGTCATATTGAGGAGGGAACAAACTTGTTTTCTGCTGCTCCAAGGAATAGCACCCGGAACAATGGATGCAAGCTACAGGAAAAGAGATTCCACCTCAACATTAGGAGGAATTTCCTGACAGTAAGGGCTGTTCAACAGTGGAACACACTCCCTCAGAAAGTGGTGGAGTCTCCTTCTTTGGAAGTCTTTAAACAGAGGCTGGATGGCCATCTGTCGGGGGTGCTTTAATTGAGAGTTCCTGCATGGCAGTGGGTTAGACTGGATAGCCTTTGGGGGTATCTTCCAACCCTATAATTCTATGATTCTATCAAGAGGATCTTGCTAGACGCTGCCTTGGCTGATGTTGAATTTTAGTTATAAACCAATTATTTTCTTGGTTTAAATTCCACCCATTACAAAGGAGGAAGATTCAGTTTTCTGAGCCTAATTACTATCCTAATTGGAGAAATGCCAGGTTTACCCCATCATTAGATCTGTTGTCAGTTGCTATGTTTTCCTATCCCGGCATATAGATTTAGAAATACAGGTCATTAAACTTTAAACTTCCCCTGAATTTACAAGCTCTATAATATGAAGCTACAGTTTCAATCATAAACACTTAATGTTTCTGAAATGGAAAACAATGAACATGGGGATTAGGTTTTTGTCATTGCTGCTGATTAAAAACAACACTCCTCTTTCATCTATTCATGACTTCACAATGAAAATAAAACCTGGTCAATATTTACGAGCAGTAGGGCTAGGATGTACATATAAAATACCTGCTAAAATGTGCATTACTGGAAAATAATTGGCTTTTTTATTGTGCAGAGATAGTATTCTCACAATATTTACCCAAATCTTGTTACAGAACATAAAAACAATTGAAGGGAAGTGGAGGGATGGTGACTGTACTGAAGGATACTTTAGAGCAATTCCTTGAGCCCCAGAGGGCAATTTAGCTGATGAGGTTCAGCAGAAGAAGGCTCTAGTGGCAGCTAATTGGGCTGCTGTAAAAGCTACAGAAGGTATATAACTGTTGTGTGTGTATGTGAAAAATGACCTCATAAAATATATGAAATTCTTCACTTTATCAAAATGTGTCAAGCATCTGAGTAATATTTTATTACCCATAAAAACAAAATCTTCTACAGCAAATGAAAATGTTTTGAGAAAAAAAAACCCAAATAGCTGCAAGCTTAAGATACATATCTTAATGCCAAAAGCTTTCGCAGGCTGCAATCCTATGCAGAATTCAGTGTTAGGTGTGCCTAACCTATTGATTTCTGTGAACATAGATGTACTTAACTCTACAAAGAATTAGGAGTTGTTCACAGAATAGTTGCTTGCTGTGTTTATCACCTGTTGCTTAACATTGGTGCTCAAAAGTACCCAAGCTGTGATAAGGCTTTGCAACTGATGTATGACTTTAAAATGTTCAAAAAAGACACCTAAAGCTGTTCTGGGCTTCTCTTGTGATGAAACTTTGTTTCTGAACTGATTTAATTCTATCCCTGAATGTTTTTAGTTCATTATTCCATATGGATTAGCTAATTACTCAAACTGCTAGAAGATGGCATTTCTGTGGTGCTTATTTAGTATCTAGGCCATGTTTGGAAATGTGGAGATATAACATGCTTCTGTAAGAGCAATACAGATCAGATATAACTGTAAATTTCCAAATATGGCCTAGACTCCAAATAAGTGTAATATAAATGCCACCTTCTCATAGAATTCTAGATATGTATAGAAAGAAATATAAGGAAATGTCATCTGCCTGAATGATCTGCTGTACATATACAGCCTTCAGACAATCAAGTTTAAAGGAATCTTCCTAACTGTGCCAAAAACTGTTCTCCAGTTTCTCCAAATCTTCATTTCCCTCCAAAAAGAGCTTTTATTTTTCTGCCTCATTTTGAGACTGTTTGGTGTTTTTGGTGTTACTTTGATGGTACAAGGTAGTTGCAGGTATGTATGTTTCTCCTCCCTTTCTATCACAAATCTTTCTATTGGTCTTTACCTTATTGCTTTACCTTATGCTTCTTGCTGAGAAATGTGAGAGATAGTACTCAAGCAGAGTAATAAAATTGGCAAGGCAAAGGTTGAACAACAACCAGTCTCATGCCCCCCTCCTTGGTCTAATGGGGAAAAGAAACAAGCTTAATCTTCTTTCTAAGATACCAAAAAGTAGCTTTAAATATAATAAATTGTGCATGATCATATACATAGGTTAACTGAAGAGAAAAAGAAGCTTAACCTTTTCCCCACATGAAATATACCCAACTCCCTGAGCCACTCCTCATAGGCATGAGTTCCAGACCTTTCCCCATTTTGGTTGCCCTCCTCTGAAGACAGTCCAGCTTGTCAACATCCTTCTTGAATTGTGAACTGGACACAGTATTTCAGGTAAGATCTGACCAAAGCAAAATAGAGTGGTACTATTACTTCCCTTGATCTAGACACTATACTCCTATTGCTGCAGCCTAGAATCATATTGGCTTTTAAACTTGCTGCATCACAGTGTTGACTGATGTTATGCTATGTTTTGCTATGTTTAAGACTTCTAGATCCCTTTTGCATGTTCTGCTGTACTATATCTTTTCATTTCATTTTTACTAAGTATGGCGCTGTACAGACGGGTGGTATAGTGCACCCTCATCACGTGTGAGGGCACGGTGCTTCCAGATGCCCCTCGCCCTTCGCACATGACAAGGGCGTCAAAATGGCAGCTCCCTGTACAGATGGATGCCGCCATTTTGACGTGATGGACACTTAGTGTCCGCACGTTGCTGCACCATTATGATGCTGCGAGTGTGATATTGGCACACTGCAGTACCATAATCGCGCCACAATAAGAACCCGCTTTTTGCAGGTTCTTTTTGCTGAGTGTGGGAGCCACTCGATTTGTCCGCTGCAGTTCCCTAGCACAGCAAAACAAGGCGCTGGCAGACCTCCCTTTTTGGGCAGTCTGTACCCCGCCTATAATACCTTACATTTCTCCCTGCTGAAATTCATTTTGCTAGTTTTGGCCCAACTTTCTTATCTGTTAAGGTCATTTTGAACTCTGTTCCTGTTCTCTGGCATATTAGCTACCCCTCCTAATTTGGCATCATTTTCACATTTGATAAGCATTCACTCTATTTTATTATCTAATCATATCTGTCCTGTAGCTGCTTTGTATTCTATCCATTACTCAAATGCTCCTTTTCATTGATGGGTAAAACGCGCCCATGTCTCCTAGTTGTGCTGAATTTCCGACATGGATTTCTATCTAGCAAGTGTCTCCTGCTGTGGTTTTGCTTCTCAGGCAGTTACAAGGTGTTAATGTTGGGGCATGTAGAATCAGGATTAAACATGCAACATGCAGAATACATGCACATGGGACAGGAACGCCACTGGAAGGGCTCTGCTGTGTTGTCAGGACCATGTTGTAAACAGGTCTGAGAAAATGACATGGATGTGGCCACTAGTCTAGGTGAAGCTGTAGCAGAAGGTATTACCATTCTAGTGGCAGTTACATGAGTCTGCATTTTAAAACAGTGCATCGTGGGAAGGCTGATGCAACTGTCACTTCTTCTTCTGAGAGAGAATGTCGGTTAGACAGTTGGTGTTACTGTTACTGCCTCAGAGGTTGTTGTTATGGTCAGTCGGTTGGTAAAGTAACTTATTTGAGAATATTCAAGGCAGATGCCTTATATTCTGTGTAATCTTTATAAATAGTTATGTAACAAAGATTAAAGAACTCTCATTTGAGAGAAACCTCACTGTACTGAGATTTATTCCTGTGTGTGAGAGGAAGTTTGCTATGCAACTAAGATTCTTCACAGACCTTCTTCTGTCTGTCTTGTCTGCATACATAAACTCTGCTTGTGTTTGCTTCAACAAGGGATATGAACCCAGCACGCACCTTGACAGTGTAGCTCTGTGCAGGCTGCAAAGAAAAAATCCTCCCACGCAGAAGCTGCCGGCCAGATAAAGAACTGCAGAAATACTTAGTTGTCACAAAGAGGACTTTAATCTTTGGTTCTAATATTTACAGACTATCAAAGTGCTTCGCCAGACTCCTACATCCAAACACAACCAGACTGAGCATTCAGCCCACTCTCTTATATACAGTTTCTCCCTTGGAGTTTTGAGTCCTTCCCCCCCTGGAATGTCACCCAGTTTCCTGTCACCTAACAGCTGTAACTCTGTAGAATTGAAGCCTGCTGGTTTCACCTCCTGCCCGTCTGTCATCAGCTTCCTGTGACTCAGAACTCTTAAAGTGTTGGTTCATCATGTCTGCCACCTGAACTCAGGTTACCTTGTCACCTTTGTCCCAGTTCCAGGCTATAGCCACATCTCTGACATTTTCTTTCCAGAGTGCTCTGTACTCTGACAGTTTTTGGGCATGATTCTGCTCCTCTCCCCTCTTCCCCCCCGTCACTATTCCCAAGCAGAATGTTTTCCCTTCATTTTCTTTTCCTTTATTTAATAATAATAATAATAATAATAATAATAATAATAATAATAATTTGTTTTATTTATATACCACTATTCCAAAGATCATAGCAGTGAACAGCAAGTAAGCTAATTAGCAAGTAAGCTAATTGCCTTAATTTCTCAACTGTGGTAGAAATAAAATAGGATTTAAAAAGTCTAAAGGCACATATGCATGGAGTAAGGCAGTAGCATCACTAGATGGGTGCAATCTGAATTGCAGCAGGTGACACTCTAGATGAGGGGTGACACCTAGATAGTCCCTCCTCTTGCTGTAGTGGAGGGGTGAGCACACCCTTTGTTGTGAGGGCAGTGGAGGGTGGCAAGTGAGCAAGACAGTGGGAGGGGATGGCAGGACAGGCCACTGACTCCCTTGGCAGCTTCCTGTACCTGGTGTCACCAAGCCTGGTGATGCCACTGGAGTAGGACATACAGGGGTCAGAAGGCAGCATTATGATGATGATGCAGAAAACAGATTTCTTGACCAAGGATCGCCAAGGCAAAGGCAACACCAAGGTGCTATTGCAGAGAGAAGTGTGATAATAAATCATGCCAAACCAGTATGCTTCCATTCTTAAATTAGTGGGGGCACAGCAGGCTGGTATGATAAAGTTCTTAAACAAATAGTCCAAAAAATAAAATAAAATGAAACTTCACCCATCAGGTTTTTTTTAAAGGTCATATGTAGGAATTAAAAGAACATTTGTTCTGAGCTTCTCAAAACTTTAAAGAATCATGCCATTTTCCACTTGTGATGTTAACTGATGCAAAAAGTGGAGACTGGCAGTTTGATAATTAAATAGAAAAACCTCACTCATCTTTGTTCGAGTAAAAATCCAAATGATATGTTCTATTATTAATTTTGTAATAACTTAAAACCTGATTAGTGTTTGAAGACTGATGAATTGCTATGAGGTATCTTTATAATAAACTGGACATTTTTGATTCTACACTGTGCTTTCAAGAGCTCTTGATTTTTTCTCTCTACTGTTATAATATTCATAGCAGATATAAAGAGATATCAGTCATTCAAGGGTAAAATGACAAGAGACTTAGCTCTGAAAATGATGTTGTTAGTCATGTCAGCTTTTAATGGGAACTGCAAAATAATTCAGGAAATCCAGTATCGCAAGGAATCCCTCATATATGCAAATGCAGAATGTTCTACTTAGTAAGAATCTCAATGAGCAGTATATGATTAGGTGGCTGCTTAAATCATCAGACAAGAGGGAGTTATTTTTCCTCTCCAAAAAAAGAAAAGAAAACATGACAAAAGAAGGCACTCATTTAGATGTTGTTGACTTTGCTAATGTATACTGATAGATGCCAATTTAGAAATACTTTATTTTAAATGGAAATGCAATGCATCTTACAGATAATGAAGAAGACTGTAACCAGTCCATCTGTGTACAGCCTATGCATTCTTCCCTCCACACATAAATTGTTACCTGTTAGCCAGCAACCTCATGTTCCTCTTCCTATTCCGATGGTTCTTTACCTTTATAGTGGACTTGGATGGGACAGACCTTGAAATAGAGGAAGGCTGTGCTGTCTCCTGAGAGCCTTTCAAATAGAGCAGTGATGTGAACCTATGGCACGCGTGCCAAAGGTGGCACTCAGAGCCCTCTCTGTGGGCACACATGTGTAGCCCTAGCACAGAGTTTGCCAGAGTTTCTTACTAGAAAGCCAGAGGGACGTGGCACTTTGCAATAAATAAATGGGTCTGGGTTGCAGTTGGGCACTTGGTCTATAAAAGGTTCACCATCACTGAAATAGAGCAATGTCTTATGTTTTTTTTAAAAAAGGATATGGATACATTTAAAAGAATAGTAACAATCTTTAAAAGGTAATAGTAATGGAAAATAGACTTGTTACAGACAAGAAGCAAAAGTAAAAGATGACAGAAATAGGGTTCAGCAACAAAGAAAACTACCATAACAATCAATGCAATGAAATAAAATGTGACAGAAAAAAAAGGAAGATCAAGAGACCTCTTCCACAAGATCCAAGACATTTAAACCAAGAGTCGGAATGCTATACAGTCAGCAGGGGAACACATTAAATGTCCAAGAACTCACTCAAAACCATAAGGTTGCGAGTTCAAGCCCAGCAAAAGGGCTCAAGCTTGACTCAGGCTTGCATCCTTCCAAGGTTGCTAAAATGAGTACCCAGATTGTTGGGGGCAAATTAGCTTACAGTTGTAAACCGCTTAGACACTGCTTAGGCAGTATGAAGCGGTATATAAATGAAGCTTGTTTGTTTGCTCCACCCACACATAGGAAAATAGATGCATGCATCCCATATTATTAAATGGTGATGACATGAACATGGACACGCTGAAGCATGTGCATTCATGTCACTGCCATTTAGTAATATGGGGTCTGATGATCCATGATCTCTTGAAATAATGGGTCAGTATTCCACAATTCTGAAGGACTCATTGTAGAAATATACTATATAAATATGAAAGGATGACCATGTGGGTCAAGGAAGAACCATGTGAAGATGAATCTACAGTTTTAGAATGTGAGGTGAAAGCTACACTCAGAGCACTTGGAAGGGAAAAAAATCCCTGGGAACAGATGGACAGTGAAGAAGGCCGATAGGAGGAAAATTAACTCATTTGAAATGTGGTGCTGGAGAAGAGTTCTATGGATAGTCTGGACTTTTAAAAACACAAGTAAATGGGTCTATCCAGTGGCTCAAGTGGTTAAGACACTGACTCTGTTGACTGCAAGATCAGCAGGTTGGCAGTCCAAGGCTTGGGTGCCACATGGTGGGATGAACTCCCACACTAGTTCCAGCTTCTGCCAACCTAGCAGTTCAAAAGCATGCAAATGCAAGTAGATAAATAGGTACCACTTCGGTGGGAAGGTAGACAGCATTCTATGCAGTCATGGTGGCCACATTATTACAGAGTAGTTTCTGACAATGCTGGCTCTTCAGCTTAGTAACAGAGAAGAGCACACCCCCTATCATTGAACATGACTTGATAACCTTGTCAATGGGAAATACTATTACCTTTACCATAGAGAAAATAAATAATAAATAAATAAAA
>NC_056522.1:90777868-90821222 GCF_019175285.1 Sceloporus undulatus
TAAATGGATCAGGAGAAGGAAGATGCATGAGGAAGAGGTGAACCTCTAATACTTCAGGAATTATGGAAGTGAGGTACCTGAAGCAAGGAAGATGGGAGGGGGAGAATGGAGAGGGAGTTAAATGGAAACCCCTCCAAAACCTAGTAATTATCTAGTAACAGTTATACCTTACACAGTAGATGGCATGCCTTGCCTCCAGAATTTGGGATTATCCTGCCAGTCTGAAGGCTCTGACAGAGAGGCTGAGAGCCCAGAGACATGCCAGAGCTGAAGTAATAAAAAAGACTAACTGGAAAAATCTGGTACTTGTGAATGCTTATTTAACAATAATGCAAAAATTTATTAAACCCATAAATTGCATGTGTTTGTTGCAATAATACAATTTAAAAATCCAGTGAAATAATGAAACTACATAAACCATCTAGAAAATGAACATACAGTGAAAATAATCACAAGTCAGCACCATGTAAGACATCCCATCTCTAAAACTAATAAATAAATAAATAAAAATAAATAAATAAAGGGAACAATCAGAAATGATTAAGGTAATGTCACAATTCAAATATAAGCCCATTTAAAGAAGACATAAAGTTCATAAAGTTTATGATGTATGTTTTGCAGAATCTGAAGTCTGAATACCCTATGGCTTGAAAGAATCATGGAAATAAATTTTATAGAACATTACGTTTAGAAACCCGTGACTTCAAGGAACTAGAAGAGACAGTTACTTCCAGAATCCTTTAAAACTGTTTCAAGAGGTCTTCATCAATCTATGCCTTTATAATTCTTTTACATTACTCATATTTAACCATGAAATGTTTCAATACATCTATGAATTAATTTATAAATTACAAAACGTTCTAGAAATTAACCAAGAATAAATGTAAGAAATACAAGAAATAATATACAAATTCTGATTTGGAAGTTCTTGTGTGTATTTTCTCTCTTTAACATAGGAATGTGCTTTCAGCTTTTTTCAAAAGGAGTTTGGGAAAATAGAGTTCCAAAGGCTTAGTTTTTCAAGGAGCATTTTACTGATTTGTTACTATTTACTTGTTAATGAGACAACTCATAGAAAGATTTACAGGTGAGGTGGCCTACTTTTCTAACTCTAGACCATGGGTGTATAGGAGAGTTATTTAAAGGAGGTTTTTTAAATAGTCTGAATGAAGTTAACTATGGCCTCAAGCAGATGGGGCAAAAGGAGGCCAGGGACAGCTTCTGCCCTGATTGTTGGCAACCACATATGCCCGATCCTGATCTGGACCACCACTGTGGTCCTGAACTGTTTGCTGAAAAGGAACAGGTTCCTTTGCTCCTTTTTTGGCCCCAGCTCTTCCAGGTTGGGGCAGGCTTGGTACAGCTTCAAGCTGTGCTTGGGGCATGCATCATGTAAATGCCCTCACAGTGGCCCTTTTGGCCCGTCTGTTTCAGGCCTATATTTGTTTTGTTGGTATATATCTTGAACTACTTTATAAATAGCTTCTCTAATTGATGTGAACATTTAAACTACTAGGAAAGCTAGTATTTGAGTTTCCAGAAATCTCTGTTGCAACTTGCTGTGGAGATCTAAGTTGTGAAACCAATACTGTCAAATGAATTCAGTGATAAAAAAAAAAGAATCATGGCTATGGTTTTTCCTGTAAAAATGTTCCCCTAAGGGAGTATCTCTGTGATGATTCCCAATTCAACCATTATGCTCAGTTATGCATAATTTTAATTTTCTAGAAGTTTGGCCAACATTCAAAGGACACACAACAACATAGACTACACCTTTTGAACTGCAATTGGTAAATTGTTTTAGTGTAAACTTCTCATGCATATGTGGATGTATATGTATATACAGTCTATACATGGGGGGAAGGGGGGTTTAAATGGACATTATCCCATGAAAACTGAGCAATCGTGGTGAAGATTTTCACTTGCCATTGTGATTAAAGAGGACTTAGCCCGGCAATAAACAGTTAATAACCAGGAAGAAATCATTCACAAGGAAATCCCCCTATCCCCCCCCCCCCCCCCTAACCAACTCCAACTGAGGGATGAGTGTACAGGAATTCTCAAAACTGTAGTTTTGTGAGACATTTAGCCTTCTTTGTGAGAGAGCTTTGATGCCACAATAAACTACAATTCCCAAGATTCCTCAACACTGAGCCAGGGCAGTTAAAGCAGTCTCAAACTGGATTATTTCTGAAGTGTGTTTTGGACCAAAGTTATGATAGAAGCTTGTCTACAGCAGATATTTGTCAGAGTAATATGACTTTATTTTGATTGACAGATGACAATCTGTGAGACAGCCACTGACTGCCAAGTCATGAGCACATGGCATGATGCAATGTTGTTACAGGACTGTATCATGCTATGTGGCACTGAATGATGACTCACAGCCAACACTTTATATAAATGGACCAGGAGATTGGTCACATCTTCTGTTGTCAGCTGTGAGTTATTGTTGAAGCAGCAGGTTGTTGCTGTCAGCTAGTGTGGATCAGTTTGAAGCTGGAAAGCAGACATTGGAGTTGACTGGAAGTCAGAAAGCAGTGTGTATGTACGTACTATATAATATTGTACATTTAGCAACCTGAAGATAAAAGCATCCAGAACTTTGGCTGGATCAACTATGAGTTTTTTACTTTTAAGTGTGAAAAGTGGTCAGTGCACTGCCAATACAAATAGCTGTGGGATGTTGTTTTTGTACTCTGCTGTGTATATTTTTTTGGCTGTAGCTGGGTGATTTTCCCCCAGACTGTGCCTGGAGTTTTGGCCTTTTCCCCACCTTTATAGGCTAGGTCACCTCTCTCTTCATTTTCCATATTGGAGAATATTCCAGGTGAGATCTGACCAAAGCAGAATAGAATGGTACTTGACATAGACACTATACTTCTGTTGATGGAACCTCAAATTGCATCAGCTTTCTTAGCTGCTACATCACATTGCTGACTCATGTTCAGGTGTCTTTCATCCTATATCTTTGCATTTCATTTTTTCTCTCTTAGTGTAGTACCTTACATTTCTCCCTTTTGAAGTTTATTTTGTTAATTTTGGCCCATTTCTCTAATCTAAATAAAGTCATTTTGAATTCTGATCCTCTCTTCTGGAGATTTAGCTACCCCTCCTAATTTGGTGTCATCTGTAAATTTGATAAGCATACCCTCTATTGATTGGTGGTTTGAAGTAGTGTTATCCTTTTTGTTTTTCCAACATATCATTACACTGGCTGCCAAAAGTATGACAGAGCTATGGGATCCCATATCCACAACAGGGGAGATTCATGATTTAAAAGATTGAGGATAATGTTTGTAATAATAATAATAATAATAATAATAATACACTTCAGCCACATCAGTCACATTTTAGTATGAGTTATGAGTTACAGGTCCAAAACGTACTGCAAAAATAATCAATTTTGAGACCACTTTAACTGCCCTGGCTCAATGCTAGGGAATTCTGGAAACTGTCGTTTTGTGAGATATTTAGCCTTCTCTGTCAGAGAGCTCTGGTGCCACAATAAACTACAATCCCCAGGATTCCCTAGCACTGCACCAGGGCAGTTAAAGAGGTCTCAAACTGGATTATTTCTGCAGTGTGTTTCAGACCACAGAGTCTATTTTTTTAAATAACTGAAATTATAAAAGCTCTGACAAAATGCATCACTCTCGTCTCATGTTTTGACCAGTGTCTGAGATCAAAGGCTGCAGTAGATGCACTTTGAAGTATGGCTTTTATTCTATGAATACTCAGAGGAGTTGAGCTCAATTTTCTTTTGACAGCATGAGGTTGGTCAGTGAGTTTAGGATTATGGTTCAAAAAGAGACTCTGGCACTCTTCTCCATATGGTTTTAAAGAAATCATTTGTATGTGAGTTTGGGCATGTTCCACTGACATCTTACAAGCTGTTCAGCATGGCCTCATACTCTCTGTTCTGCACTGCAAGCTGCCTCTTCTTTCTCCTTCTTAATTTCTATTTAATTCCTGAATTGCTAGGATCAAACCATTTCACCAACCCTTAGTTTTGAAAGAGAATTTTACTTTTTCCCCTGCCTTTTGGATGCCATAGTACTTAAATATGCACATGCCAATGCTGAGCTGTAGCCATCAAAAGGAATTAACTGAAAGGATGAACCCACTTTTGCCAAAAAGGGCTGGTCCCACAATTATATATTATTAAGTAGGTAGCAAATTTTGAATGGTATGAATTATTTTTGTTACTCTTTTTAGGGCCAGAGATGAAGAGAGGTCATTTCAGGATATTCTTCACCATACATCAAAATTACATGGTTAAACAAATTTGCTGGCTTTAGGTACTTTGAGAGGTGGGTTGGAAGCATCATTTGCTGCTGTACCTCAAGCAGTAAAATATCTTGGACTAGCCTCTATTTTTGAATATATTTTGGTATACTGATAACAGGTAACCCACACGTGGCACTCACTTTCATCTCAAATTCTTGGTAGTAGTTGTGGCTTGGAGTACTTTTTTCTAATTCTACTTGGCTTCTGAAATTGCCCTGCCCATTTTTATCAAATAGCTTTTAACTTCCATAAAAGATCTGTCTTCATCTCTTGCTACCTTCAAAGGCAAGTAGAGATTATTTTAATTTTAATGGGCCTTTGAGAGATAGAAGGAAGATATTAAGGGTCCTCCTTGCTGTTTTATTTCCTCTTTGCAGTTGAACTGAATTTAATGTCTAATATTTATACCTATATATTATAGGCTGCATTGTAGGATATAGACATTATGAAACTATTTACATAATGAAAAAGGTAGAAAACACAATGTTAAAAAAACCCTTAAATCACTACAACCTTTTTTGGACAGGAGAATAATTAAAAACAACAGGCTGAAACTGAAATAAAGCATCACATCATAAATAAACTATGTTAGATTATTTCACAAGAGAATGTGGATGACACAATCATACTAGTGGAAGACATCACAGACTTGAACAATTACTGAGGAAGGATAAAAGTTCAAAGGCAGAATTAACATTGAACATAAAGAAAACAAAAACTATGACCACAGAAGAAATACATAAATTCAATCTAGATAAATAGGAAACTGAAATAGTCAAAGAATTTCCCTACTTAGGATCAAACATTGATCAGAGTGGTGACTGCAGTCAAGAAATAAGAAGACTAGGAATGGGTAGGGCAGCTATGAAAGAACTAGAAAAGAGTAAAGTGAAGAGTAACGATTGAAGAGTAAAGATATACAATTGAGTACTAAAGTCAGAATCATCTAGGTCACTGTATTCCCCAGTGCCATGTACAGAAGCAAGAGCTGGACAGTGAGGCAAGCAGACAGAAAGAAAATCAATGCATTTGAGATGTGGTGTTGCAGAAGAGTGCTTAGGATACTGTGGATTGTCAAAAAGACAAACAAATGGGTCCTTGAACAGATCGTAACAGAAATCTCCTTGGAAGCCAAGATGATTCAAATTGAGGCTGTTGTACTTTGGCCACATAATGAGAAGGTATGTATCAGTAGAAAAAACAATAATGCTAGGAAAGGTAGAGGGTAGAAGAAGGAGAGGAAGACCACATGCCAGATGGATAGACTCAATCAAGGGGGTTGCAGGACTTGCAGGGACTGAGCAGAACATTGGACGATAGGGAATCCTGGGGTTGTCTTGTTGGAGTCAACAACAATAAACCTTTGTTTTTATCACTTACAACAATTAAATAACCACATGCAAGAAGAAATAGTCCAAAATGAATTACTTTTAAAGTCTACTGAAAAATTTGTAAGGTTGAGGCCAGGTTGAGGCCATATGTACCTCAGTGGGCAGCAAACTATAAAATAAGGGCTACCAAGAAGAAGACCTCTAAGATCTGAAAATGTCACAATGCACCTTGAAGAAGCAGAAACAAAATTCATGAGCCTGTAGATCCAGAAGATGCCCTTCTCCCCAGAACCTGAGCAACAAAGACAGAAACAAGGATAGAAGTAGCAGTGTAGATGCACTGGATGATGAGACATCTGATACAGATTCTCAAGGACAGGAAGAGGAACTGCTGCAGGTCTGGAGGCCAAATGTCAGGATTCTTCCCCATGTTCACCAGTGAATAAACCCACCCTGTTACTATACTACCAAATTTACTTTTGAAATTCAGTGGCATTGTGGTTGTGGTAGTCACAGCAGGGGCAAGAAAATAACAAAAACAAAATGCAAGACATTTCTGTATCAGGCTAAATTGAATGCAGAACACATGCCTTGTCTTCAAGCAAGATTGTTTCCTGGAGGCTTCCAAGAATGCAATTGTACATGTAAAGAAGATAGTGATTTGTTCTTAAAGATAAATGAGTCCCCACACCAGCATAGATGCAATTTGGGCTGCTATGGCAGTAAGGGAAACTTGGTGAGGTGCAATGTTGGGCAAGGGGCTGTATGAAACCTTTGGCCATATTTAGCTTCCCTTTGCATTAGGGAAGATCAGACCTATCACAACAGTTGGAGGAGGAATAGCTTATGTCTGGTGGCAGATAAACAACTCAGTAGGAAAGCCCAGTAGAAGACATTTTAGTCAGAAAGTTATAGGATTCTGTGTAAAAAAAAAAAGGTAGGATCTTATTTCTTCTGATCAGCAGATTTGTGATAAAATCCACTGAAAGCAATGTGGATTTTCTGAGGAGAAGTAGCCAATTTCCAACCTACCTTCCTGTCTGTTGTATCTCGTGATGGATCCAGGACTCTATGAAGTGATGTTTCCTGGATCCTTTGAGTCCTGGATCCATCAGGAGTAGTTTTTCACTGGATAAAAGAGGCAGGGCAGAGCCTTGGAAATTGTCTACTACACCTTAGAAAATCCCCATTTCTAAATGCATTTTGTTTTAAGCAGGTCTCTGGATGCAATAGAAAGGCTTTTTAATGTGATATGATGTAAAGGTAATGGTAAAGGGAGTCCCTTGACATGAATGTCTAGTCATAATGGACTGTAGGGACCAGTGCTCATCTCTGTTGCTAAGCCAAATAGCTAGCATTATCTGAGGACTACTACAATGGACATGTGGCCAGCATGACTGTACCGAACACTGCTACTTTCCCACCAAAGTGGTACCTATTTATCTACTTGCATTTGAATGCCTTTGAACCTCTAGGTTGGCAGAAGCTGGGAGTAGTGACAGGAGCTCACCCCATCATGCAGCATTTGGGCCTCAAACTGCCAACCTTCCCATCTTCTGATCATCAGAATTGGTGTCTTAACCACTAAGCCACCACATCCCTTCATTTTATGTTTTCTTTGTATTTTAAATTATTTAAATTATTTTAAATATTTCAGTAAAATTAGCTACTTAATGCTCTTTATCTTTGGATTACATATTGTTTGAACTGTATTTTATTTTAATCCTACACTGTAAGCTCTGTTTGTTCTATTTTGGTTGAAAGGTGGGATATCAAATAAACAAATACAAATTTGGAACTCTAAATATTATTGCTGGGTTTAGAAGTTAATAAACAAACAAACAGCTTCATTTATATACCGCTTCATACTGAACTAACACTGTCTAAGCGGTTTACAACTGTAAGCTAATTGCCCCCAACAATCTGGATACTCCTGACAACGCCAGGAGAAAAGGGATTTTCTTTTCAGCTAGAGTTACAAACTTCTCATAGTCCATTATTTTAAAGTTATGTGGAGATGCTATCAAGAATAAAGTATCAATGAATTCTACCATAAATATGGGAGTAGAACAGACAGTAGGATTTAACTTTATTATCAAAACTGATTTGCATATTTTATACATTTGATTGAACTCTTTCAAGGTAGCTGGATTAAAGAATACTTGGAACTGCCGAGGTTGTGGTAATAACTATGATTATGATAAAATTTAATAATAAAAACCCCTGCCTACATGATTGGCAACATGAATAATACATATACACTTTAGCTTAAAATGCACTGGGGGAGGGGGAAGGGGAAAAGCTTGCAGGATTTTAAAAAATATATCCAGACAGGGATGATAATTGGTTTTTGCAGCTAAATGATACTTCATGCATTAGAGAGTGCTAACAAGGCAGGAGAGAAAAATCTACACACAGGGGAGGTGATTTCATATATCTAGTTGCAATCAGATAAGACTCACTGAATTTTTTTTTCTGTTTCAAAAGAATTCTTTAGAATGTGCATCTTGGGCATGATAGATATGTTTTAGACAAAGGTAAATATTTTAAAGTCCCATAATTTAAATAGGAGCAATCCCACCATATGCTTAACTCACTCATTTAGAATCAATAGAACTTAACAGTGCATCACTATGAATGGATGCGTCCATTTATCTTTAAAATGTGAGGAAAGTTGTGTGTGTTTTATGCCCCTTTTGTAGGTCATAAATGTGAAGGTGTTGTTCATCTGCACATAGATCTGGTTATATTGTCTTCTGTGATAAACACATGTAGTCTTTCATAGTGGTGGTTCATTTAATTTAGCTTGATGCTGTTAAATATACATTGGCTGATGAGCTTGCCTTTCTTCCTTTTTATTGCCTACCATCTGGTGGAAAAGCCATGCAACAGCATAGGGACTGACAGAATAGGCAGAACATATTTAGGTGCTCAAAACAAGGCAGTCCCTGGATTCATGCTTTAAGATTTAAGGTTATTCATCATCCAGAAGTGTAAGTAGCAGACGTGGCCAAATTAAATCTATCTGTTCAGAACATAGGTCAGTGCAATCAGTGCAAAAATGGCTGTATTTTAGAGTAAATATATGCCAACTTCTGGATGGATTAGCCAGATATTTTTGAGGGGAGGCAGAGGCCTGATAAATACATATAGTGAAGCAATCCCATAATTTTTCATAATGTGCTGAACTATGGATCCAGATTTTGAGCCCACTAAAGTTTAATCAAGTGTGTTGGTTTTGAGTATGTTGAAAATATGGGTTATGAAAGACACAGCAATTGTTCCTGTGTAATAAGGCATTAGTGTGATATTATTACATAATCCTATGCAGGTGTTTCCATAGGGGGAAAATATATTTTCACTTGGCAGCAACCCAGTGCAATTTCAGCAAAGTGGGTGTGTCTTTCTCTTTTCTAAGCTTTATGAGGAAATTCATTTACAGGAGAAAAACACACATTTTTATACTGCTTACCAGATGGAGGCTGATTTGTGAGCTGCATTTGCACTGAGACAGAAAGGCTAGAGACTGTGTTATGGCTTAAATGGGATGGCCACAACTGTAATACAAATGCAACCATTACCAAGTAGCTACTACACAAACACACATACACACGCGCACGCACACACACACACACACACACACTTCTGCAAGTAGACAATGTATAGGAAAGGATGATGGTAGACAGAGCCTGGTGATTTTCAGACTAGCAACATTCAAGTGGCCCATCAAGCCACAGATGTATGATAAACATCAGGCAGGGCTTCTTGTATCAACCAATCTGGGGGATGCACATGAACAGTTAGCTGGAGATGAGGTTGCTTGCATCTGCCATACTGCAGGTCCCCTCCCGCTGTTTAGCTCATGCCTGATGTTCTCTCTTCTCTTCCATATCCACCACAGGAGGGGGACAGCCCAGCTTGGCAACCCATTGCCCTGGTTTTATATGGTTGTATTCCTGTAGCTGATGGCTCAGCCAAACTAAGTAGAAATCGCAGCCCTCTGGAAAAAAGTGTATGCTGTCACCTCTGTAAAGGGACCTCTGTATAAGTAAGCCACTCTGCCTGCATGTTGGGATAGAAATGTACCCTAACCAGGTAAGGTTATGAATTATGTCTTGTTTAGCATGACACAGTGAATTGATAGCCAATTCACTAAAAGCCCCCTGCTATGCCCTTCTTTGTAACATCTTTGTCCTCAAGATGTGCATGTCTGGGAACAGGCATCAGATGTTATGGACGTCTGCCATTACCATGCCAATGATGGTATCTTGTCTCCATCCTTCTCACCCAAATGAATGGGAATTGCATCAGGGGAAGCTGTGTTGAAGAAAGATCAACAAGGCAGCCCTCCCTCCTGATGCATGCCTTGTTTACCCAAGCAAATGATGCTGGCCAGATGTGACATACTGAGATCCCTTCCCCTGCCTGAGTAGACTGCATGCAATTTAGCCAGAAAACAAAGATGTTTTTATCCATATCATTATTGGAGAACCTGTTCAAGAAACACAAATATTTAAATCAGAAGGAGGACAGCAGGCCTGCCCACAAGGCATGTAACCAGCTGTTTTCTGGTTTGACTCCTAACATAGGACTGCCATCATCCCACCCTCCATATAGTAGACCAGGATAAACTGTAATCAGCTGCAGAAGGAATGGGTGGGAAAATGGTGGTGGGGAGGTCATCTGTTGAGATGGTTTGTCTAAGGACAGATTGAAATTGGTATTGTGTGTGAGAAATCCCAACGTGTGTAAAAATAACATCCCCAGACCACACAGATGTAAATTTAAGTAGTCCAGCATGGACTGTACTAGACAAATTTGTTCCACTGGAGCCAATCCCAGTATTTTATGCCCCTGCTTTGCTGATCTGTCTTAGACCATATGAAATGGATACGTGTAGGTCCTATTGGTTGAAATGAAGGTTGGACAGTAATACGGGTCAACTAGAAATATCATGCCTTGATCTAGGGAGGATTTCACTAATCCAAGTGGCAGGAAATAATGACAATGTGAAAACAACCTTGAAAAGCATAACCTCATCATTAGACATTTAGACTGCTCTGCTCAATTGGAGGACGTGTGGAAGAATGACATCAGATATGGGGAGCAGCGTATTGGGAGGATAGGAGGTTTCTCTCTTCCAGCCCTTCAGGACCCAATACATGTGGAATTTTGGCTGAGGGGGTCTGGAATCCAGCAGATTTGGAAGAAAAGGACAGTGCTGACCCATGATGGTTCAAGCCTGACCTTCTTAGTTGGGTGGGAAATTATAGCACTATCTCTTCCATCTGGCTGGCTGTAGCCATCTGGCTGGCTCATCCAACATGTTAAGAAAGCTCCTGAAGACACACAGATTGTGCAGATAACCCTTGCAAGTTGAAGGGGTTAAGGATAGGAGGATGGTATGTTCAACTCTTACCTGGTAAGGTTTCATATCTGTACAGGCAACTCCATGGGTTCAGGGAAGGCCTGCGGGGCCAGGTCCCAGAATGTGCAGTACTGAAAATGGAAGAGAGAATTTGCTAGACAATTTTGGATCCCAGGGACGTGATGGGCTTGGAAAAGAATGTTATGCCACAATCACTGAAGGATGAAGCACCTGAACAATTTCATTACACAGGGAGACTTGTGGCAATGAATGTTGACAGTATGAAGTCAAAAGCTTTCATGGCCAGCATCCATAGTTTTTTGTGGGGTTTTTGGGCTATGTGGCCATGTTCTAGAAGAGTTTCTTCCTGATGTTATGCCAGCATCTGTGGCTGGCATCTTCAGAGAATGCTTGCTTAGAAAAGAGTTGGGTATATATATTGTGTGACCTGGAAAGGCAGAAGTGATTTGTATGTGTATTGTTCTATTGCTAATGGCAGGCGTCAGGGTAGGAGGGTCTTCAAAAGAGGATTAGTGTCTGCTTGATTAGTGCTCATTGTCTGCTGGGAAACCCCCTGACCCTGGGAGATTTCCCATTTGCATTTGTTGAGTCTTGATCTTGCTATTTTTCAGAACTGGTAGCCAAACCTTATTTACTTTAAGGGTTTCCTCTTTCCTCTTAAAATTGTGCAGGTGTTTGTGGATTTCAGTGGCTTCCCTGTGCATCCTGACATGGTAGTGGTTGGCCTGGTCCAGAATTTCAGTGTTTTCAAACAGTATTTTATGCCTAGGATGGTTCGTAACATGTTCTGCTACTGCTGATTTTTCTGGCTGACCCAGTCTGCAGTGTCTCTTGTGTTCCTTGATTCTTGTTTGCACACTGTGTTTGGTGGTCCCTATGTAGACTTGTCCACAGCTGCATGGTATGCAGTAAACTACTGTGGCTGTGAGAGGGTCTCTCTGGTCCTTGGCTGAGTGAAGCATTTGCTGGATTTTCTTTGTCGGTTTGTAAACCATTTGAAGGTTGTGCTTCCTCACCGCTTTGTTTGTGACTCCTTTGATGTATGGTAAAAATACCTTTCCTTTGGGTGGCTGCTTGTCTTCACTCTTCTGGGTTTTTCTGGGCCTGCAGCCCTTCTGATGTCTGAGCTGGAATAACCATTAGCCTGTAGAGCCCAGTCCAGGTGCTTCAGTTCATCTTCCAAGAAGTGGGGTTCGCAGATGCGTTTTGCCCAGTCTACCAGTGTTTTGATTGTGCTTCTTTTTTGTCCTAGGTGATGGTTGGAGTTCTTGTGCAGGTATCTGTCTGTATGTGTAGGTTTTCTGTATACTGTGTGACCCAAAAGTTGGTTCAGTTTGCGGATGACTAGGGCATCCAAGAAGGGCAGCACAGCCACCACGAAGTGGAGGCAAATGGACCTCCTGGTTCACTGGCGGTGATGAAACGAGTGGGGTAGAGACTGGAGTGATGATGGTGGAAGACTCGGAATGAGTCCGACCAAACATGGGCTAGAGCTCATTGGGAAGCCTATGGTGTGGCAATGGTAACAGCAAAGAAATTATACTTCTCTGCCATCATTGCATCTCCACAGTGATGTCTATCTGAGTTGTTCTGAGTGGTCAGGCGCCTTTTACATTCTGCCCCCCAAGAAGAAAATAAAGACAACTCACTTTGAAGAATTTTCGAATACTTTGCAGACAAAATCACTCAGATTTGCTCTGATTTGGATGCTATAGTTGACACAAGTCCAGTGGATATTATCTTGGTGCCTGCTTATCCTGTATTATTGGATAAGTTTCAATTTGTGCAGCCTGAGGACACTTGGGAAAGGGAGGGCCACTACATGCATACTAGATCCTTGCCCTTCCTAGCTTCTGAAAGCAGCTAGAGGGGGCTGGCTGAGTGGGTAAGGGAAGTGGTGAATGCTTCACTGCAGCAAGGCAGATTTCCATCCTGCCTAAAGGAGGCTGTGGCGAGGCTGTGACTGAACAAGACCTCCCACGATCCCACCATCCTAGATAACTATTGGATAGTCTCTAATATTCCATTCTTAGAAGAGGTTCTGGAGTGAGTGGTGTCTTCCCAGCTGCAGGGGTTTCTGGATGAAATAGATTATCTAGACCCATTTCAATCTGGCTTCAGACCTGGCTATGGGACAGAGACAGCTTTGGTTGCTTTAGTGGATGACCTACGCAAGGAACTGGATGGGGGAGTCTGTCCCTGTTGGTCCTGCTAGACCTCTCAGCAGCTTTCAATACCATCAACCATAGTATACTTGTGTGCTGTCTTTCTGGGATGGGATTTGGGGGCACTGCTTTGCAGTGGTTCCAGTCTTTCCTAGAGGGGCAGACCTAGAAGGTGGTGGTGGGGACCCCTGTTCAATTCCTTGGCTGCTAGCCTGTGGAGTCCCACGGGGTTCTGTTTTGTCCCCATGTTATTTAATATCTACATGAAAGTGTTGGGGGAGGTCATCTGGAGATTTGGGGTGTGGTGTCACCAACGTGCAGATGACACCCAGTTCTATCTCTTGTTTCCATATAATTCCAAGGAAATTGCCTCTCTACTGAACCAGTGTTTACTGTCAGGAATGGACTAGATGAGGGCAAACAAATTGAAACTTAATCCAGATAAGACAGAGATGGTTCTGGTCAGTCATAAGGCAGATCAAGGAATAGGGACATTGCCTGTGCTGGATGGGGTTACACTCACCCTGAAATCTCAGGTTCGCAGTTTGGGTGTGCTCCTGGATTCAACTCAGAGCCAGGTTTCAGCAGTGGCTAGAAGTGCATTCAAACAGTTAAAACTAGTGGGCCAGCTGCACCCATTCCTTGAGATGTAAGATCTGGTTACAGTGACACAAGTCTTGAGTACATTCCATTTAGATTACTGGAAAGCACTCTATGTGGGGCTGCCTTTGGAAACCGTTCAGAAACTTCAGCGGGTTGAAAACGTCACAGCCAGAATGCTGACCAGGGTCAGTTACAGCATGTAACTCCCTTGTTGAAATGGCTTCACTGGCTACTAGTCCATTTCTGGGCACAAGTCAAAGTGCTGGTCACAACCTATAAAGCCCTATACAGCTTAGGTCCAGACTATTTGAGAGACGGTATCTCCCTATACAAAACTGTTAGAGACCTAAGATCTTCAGCTTTCTCTGCCGTCACTACTGCCGTCCTACTGCCGTCACAGGCTCACTTGGTGGGGATACAAGAGAGAGCCTTCTCGGTGGCTGCTCCCACCCTCTGGAACTCCCTTCCACAGGAAGTTAGGCTGGACTCCTCCCTGCTTGCCTTTTACCAACAAGTAAAAATGTTTTTATTCCAGCAGGCATTTTAAAATTATGATGTCCACCGCCTCAAAGGATGAATATTTAGCAGAACTAGAGCTCGGGTCAGTGGCACCATTAACTGACGACCCTTTGGGGAAAGAAAGTTTGGGTATTAGCTGGTACTCACCATGGGTCTACTTCGAGACCACTCACAATAATGAAAAATGCAAATTAGGGAGAGGCAGTTCCATATGGGGACCTGATATCCCACCTGCACTCAGTTTCATACTGAGTTTTTCTATCACAAAGTTATGTAGGGTGGTGACTGGTGGTACTCCCAGAGTTAAGTGCTAAACAGCAAGAAGGCTTATGGTGTAGGGAATCCTAAAGCCATCTGTGAAACTACTGAGAAGTCTGGCCATAGCTGTATAGGCAATGGAATGGGAGGTCCCCTAAACCAGAAAAATACTGCCTCCCACCCATCACAGGAAAGAACAAAGGTCTATATCCTGATCCCAAGGAAAAGAAAAAGAAAATGAACAAGAGGACAAAAAAGGGGAAATTAAGAGCCAAAGAAGAGGAAGAAAAGCATCATCATCAACAACTATTTACCACCCAACAATCCAGTTTACCACCTCCAGCTATCCTTTGTGGGAGAAGACATCACAGACAAGCTAAATAAAGGAATGGGAGGGAAAGGAAAAGGGAAAAGAAGGACCTAATTTTATCTCTGTACCTTTGCCCAGGCAGGCTGAGCAGCAGGAGGACCTACAAATGCCAGGAACCAACATCAGCACAACCTGCTTGTGCTAAAGATCTGGTCAACAATGTCTGGCCACCACACTTGTTGATTTATATATGGGTTTGCTAGATCTCTTATCTTAAGGGATTTGTACTCCCACAAGACTTTCCCTGAGATCAGGTG
The DNA here is from genome assembly GCF_019175285.1 of Sceloporus undulatus. NCBI lineage: Eukaryota > Metazoa > Chordata > Lepidosauria > Squamata > Phrynosomatidae > Sceloporus > Sceloporus undulatus. The sequence continues at coordinate 90,793,051 of NC_056522.1, forward strand.
CAAGAATGACACCAGAACATGATCTGATGGAGATGCCATCTAGTCCTAGACTAGAGGCCTGCTCCAAGCAACTGCTCAGAATGGCCTGAAGCAATTGGTGCTGGCCCAGATGGACTCTGCACAACACCCCCTCCTCCATGGTGTTGGAGGTAAGTCTTCCTGTCATGTTTTTTTTAAAATCCATTTTAACAGGAATTTTGAAAATAGGAAATGCTAAATGTTCTTCTCAAAACAGAGCATACAATATGACACTTTGGCAAAATGAAAGTATTACTAAAGTTCAAATGTTTATTATATATTATTCATGAGGTTATTTTCCACCTACAACTGAAGAAAAAGAGAACCAGAAGGTCAAATTTGCTTTATTAAAACTCAGATTAAATACCCTTTCTCTATTCAACTGCAGCCATGAGAAGGAGAGTTGGCTATAATAGTCACTTTGCTACTAAAATGTTTGCAGAAAGGCTTTTTGTTCACTTCAAAAATATATTTTAGTTGTTCTGTGGTGGCCTTCAATGAAATCAATTTTTCATTATTAAACTAATATAAACCAGACAGACTATGTGATAAGAGTGTAGAAGAGTATCTTTCTGTACCCATATGAAATCTCTGTACCTTAGAAAAGTATTAACCAACATAATAAGACACAGGCTAACCTTTTCAGTGGCAAAAAGAATACAATCCAGGACTGTTCTAAAATTCATTGAAGTCAATATACTTTAACAGTATGCAGTGTACCTGTTGTAAACGCCACTGAATTCAAAGGGCCTTACTCCAACCCAGGTGGGTGTAAGGTTGCAGACTGACAGAAGTGAAGTGGATTGATGACTTAGGGAGGAAAGTTGCAGAGCTGCCATTTTCAAAATCTTGCAGACTTGAATTGGCCAGGGTGGAAAATATATTTTCTCCTTAGATTCAATAGGGGAGAGAGGAGCTTGACTGTTCCACCGACACACTGTTTTGTTTTGGAGACCCATCCTGGTTGTTCTACGGAGAAGGAAGGACTGGGGATACAGCAAAGTTGCCTCCAACTCAATTTTGATCTTTTGCCAGAATGCAGATGTTTCAGGGCCAACTGTCAAAAACAAAAACAAAACAAAAAAACACCCCCCCCCCAAAAAAAAACATTGATGGTAACAGGCCTACCATTGTGGGCTCCATGGTGGACATGACCCCATTCTCCTGGGATATGAACTTTTTGTTGTTGTTGTTGTTGTTATCCACCCTTGAGTCAATCTCAACCCATGGTGATCCTGTAGATGACACATCTGCAAGACTCCCTATGCTCCACTGCTCTGCTCAGGTCCTGCAGATTCATACCCATGACCTCCTTAATAGAGTCCACCCTATAGCATGTAGCCTTACTCTCTATCTCCTTATCCACATTTCCAACATTTGTTGTTTGTGTTTTTATAAATCTTTGATAGTCTATCCGGGGTTAGGTAACATCTGTAAAATATTTTGTACCAATTTTCTTTTATGTTTTGTGATGCCATATATTTAATTCCTCTATTCCACATTTTTTCCCATTAATTTTATTGGATATTATGTCCGACATAGTTTGCCCATTTGACCATCGTGTCTGAAAATTTCATCCTCCAATTTCAATTTCTAACAATTTCTTATATATCCCATTAACCTTGAATTATCATCGTACTTTATAATATTTTTCCAGATCTGATTTCTTTTCTTCTGTTCCAATAATGTTAAATCTATGGCAGTTCTCTCATAGACTTGCCTATATGCAAATCATTCCAAATCGAATCCCAATTATTGCAAGTCTTCCTGAGTTTTCATTTTGATTTCCCCCAAATGTTTCTCCATAATTGCACTAGAATCATAGAATCATAGATTTGGAAGAGACCGCAAGGGCCATCCAGTCCAACCCCCTGGCATGCATAAAATCTCAATCAAAGCATCCCTGACAGATGTCCATCCAGCCTCTGCTTAAAGACCTCCAAAGAAGGAGACGCCACCACTCTCCATTGAGGGAGTGTGTTCCACTGTCGAACAGCCCTTAATGTCAGGACTCCATTCTCCTTGAACCATTTTTTATCTATATACATTTTGTTCCTATACATAGCTTCTTGGGGAGACAACCATGTGGGGAATTTCTGCATTCTTCTTTTTTATATGTCTTCCACACTAATAAAAGAGCTTTCATCACACAACGGTTATTAATTACTTGGTTTGCTTTTTCTTTGTCATAAGCCTAATATGTGTGAAGGCTGAATTTTAACCCTTCTCCTTCCAATTCTAAAAGTCTTCTGTCTTCCAAATGTATCCATTCCTTCAACCAAAGAAGGGTGCAGGCTTCGAAATCTAATTGTAAATTTGGAATCACCAACCCCCCTCTTTCTTTTGCATCCTGGAGGACTTTAAGTCTAATTCTCGGTCTTCTGCCTTGCCAAATGCCAAATTTTTAAGGGTTTATTAGAGCCTACAGTTAGGATCATCTGAAATAAAAATAGAAACTTATGTAGAACAGACATTTTGATCACTGCAATTCTTCCTTAAAAGACAGATGGATATTTTTCCAATTCATTAAATCTCATTTGAGTTCTTTTCATAAAACCTGATAATTATTTTCAAATATTTCATTAGTTTTCTTCACAATCCAAATTCCCAGGTATTTAACCTTTTTTTTTTTTTTTACATTTCCTTTCTTGTAGGTCTTTTTCTTCATTCATACTCATACTTTTAGTATGATTTACTTTTGATAACTTTACACCCTGTCAATTCCTCAAACACCATAAATCATCCATTACTTTAATTAATTTTTCTATATTATGAATCAGGTTTTCTAAATTATTTACTATATCATCAGCAAAAGTTCTAATTTGGAAATGGTAAATGCGTTGGGAAAGAAATTAAAAATGATTAAACAGTAAATTTTGAAAACTCTAACAAACCAGCTAAATGGCTATCATACAAATTGAGGAAAAGAAAGGAAAAGAAACAAATAATCAAAATTAAAGAAGATAATGAAATATCTACTCAATATGAAAAGATTAAGGGGGGTATTTCATGATTATTATAAAGCTTTATATGCTAGAAGAACAGATAATAATTTAAACCAAATCAAATTCCTGCAAAGTGAAGATATGATAAAATTAACTGAGGAATAGAAAAGAAGCTTAGAAGCAGAAATTACCAAGGAAGAGGTAGAAGAGGCTATAAACAGTAGTAAGGATGGTAAAGCATCAGGGCCAAATGGCCTACCTTCAGAATTTTACAAATCATTCAAAAAGGAGTTAAGTTATCCATTACAACATACAATGAATATGGCTTTGAAAGAAAAGATACCTGACTCATGGAGAGAAGATGAGATAATATTAATTCGTAAAGAAAATAAAGATATATTAGACCTGGCTAATTATAGACCTATATCATTACTTAATACTGATCACAAAATGTTTACTTCAATTTTGGCTAAGCGATTAAAAAGATATTTAGAGTTGCTAAATGATGTTGATCAAAGAGGATTTCTCCTGAAAAGACAGATGAAAGACAATTTACAGTATATACTAAATATTATTGAATATTATGAAAGACATAATGGCAAAAATTTGGGACTAATTTTTGTTGATATTGAAAAAGCCTTTGATTCAGTTAATTGGCATACTCTATTTGAAATTATAGAAAATATGAATATAGGACAAAATTTTAGAAGATGGATTGAGCTAATTTATGATAATCAAAAAACTAGAATCAATTTTAATGGAGACCTGACAAAACTGTTAATGATCGATAGGGGAACTAGACAGGGTTGCCCACTTTCACCTCTACTCTTTCTATTAGTAATGGAAATATCAATAAAGAAAATAAGGGTAAATGAGTAGTTAAAATCAAACATTATCTAATGAGTTTTATGGTGTTTGAAGTTGTCATATTTATGGAATCATAAATATGATAAAAAACAATTAAAATTAGAAATGTGTACTTCAGTGGAAAAACATGTTTAGGAATGTACTTAATTTTTTGGTGAGAAAATATATTCAAATATGTATTTAGATGTAATTTAATTTTTCATGCATTTGTAAATCATAGGTTAATAAAGAAAGAGGACATACAGGATTAATTAAGACATATGTTAAACTGACACAGGCCCGTTACAAATGGGCCGTTTTGTGCATGCGGAGTGCACACTAGGGTTAGGAAGGGGCGGTGCTTCCGCACCCCCCAACCCTAGTGCATGCTCTGCATGCACAAAATGGCGGCGGCCATTCCACATGGCCGCCGCCATGAGGACGTCACGGCTGCGCCGCCTCTATACGGGGCAGCGCGGACATGACGTCCTTGCTCCGCGCCAGGGTGCATAGTGCGCCCTTAGCGCGGAGCAGGAAGGAGCTCCATTTCGGAGCTCCTTCCTGGTTTGGTCCGCTGGGCGCAGCCTTCAGACAGCTGCGCCCCGCGGACCGAAGGAGAAAGGGGCCAAGCGGCCTCTTTCTCCTCCTCCCCGCCACCGTGGGGTGTCCTTCGAGCTAGAAGCCCCAAGGACACCCCTTTCCAGGCTGTGGGGAAGCGGCCTTTTGCTGCTTCCCCGCAGCCCGGAAAGCAGTGGATCGGGGCCTCAGCGGCTGCCGTTCTGGGCACTGAGGCCCCATACTCCGGGGAAAGGGGCAGGTGCAGCCCATCCCAAATGGGCGTTCTGTAACCCGCCACAGATTGGGCATGGATTTTTTCTCCATCCCTCTATCCATCCCTTATTTAGCCCGCATGCTTCGGGCCAGTCATGTATTCTCAGCCTCAGAGGAAGGCAATAGCAAATCCTCTCTGAACAAATCTTGCAAAAAAACAAAAACAAAAAAACAAAAACAAAAAAACCCACTGTGATAGGTTCACTTAGGGTTGCCATAAATCCGAAATGACTTGAAGGCACAGAACAACAATATAACCTTCAAGATCATCAAAATACCACCTCCAACTTTGCAATACATGACAAGCTTGGTGAATTGGGGGGGGGGAAGAGGAGGAATTTTGGCTCCCACTTAAAACTGGAACATCATCTCAACAGGGAATGCCAGCTGTGGCTGAAGCATGTTGCTTATTGATAGAGAGGAGGAAAAGATCTGCCTTTTTCATCACATTGATCACATACATTTACATCTCAACTTTCTTCCAGTGAGCTCAAGGTCAGATTCAAGTTTCATTACCTACCTTCTTTATCATCACAACCATGGGAAGTGGTGACTTGCCCAAGGAGGGGGGGGACTTGATTCTAGATCTCCCAAATCCCAGTCTGACACTCCAACCACACTGATAGTCTGGATACTTTCAAAAAGGAAAGATGACAATGTCAACCAAGGAGATGTGTGTGGGTCATGCATTGATTGTGAACATGATAGTGTGCCTTTCCCCATATTCTCTTTGTCTGGTGCTGAAAGAGATGACATTACTGATAACACAGGTAAAAACAAACAAACCCAGAAGCCTGTGGTAGAGTTATAGAGAAGAGGAACGCCAGCACTGTGTTGATTAGCTGGTTCTTTTATTATTATATATTTTTTTTTAAAAATGTGTTAATCTCTTATGCATAAAATATAGATTGCCTTGAAAGAACTTTCACCATTGTTGGTTTCTATGGCAACTGGCACAGCGGCAGATTATACTGGATAGTTGCCAAGGTTGTGACCTATTTGTTAATTCTAATCATTTTGTTTCAAAAGCCTGGCGACAGGAGAGAAAAAATTATCTGTATCTTGTGAGATTTTTTTTAAAGCTGAAAGGAGCCCCATATGTCAAAATAATGAATTAGCATAATTAATATATAATTTAATAGCTTGACCATAAAGTTGATATTTGTGGCGAGAGGGATTCAGCCTTGTTCTTTATAAGTGGACTGACAGTGTCCATCCTGTATCAGCTACAGCCAAAGTTGGGATTGTTAAGGGCTCTGCACAAAATGTCATAGGGCTGGGATAGCTTTAAATTTGTGGTTTCAAACCTGGGCAGCTGTTTTCTATTGAGTTTATCCACTAGTCCATCATTCACCATTGTAAATATACAGTAATTCCAACTCATAAGTGTCAAGTCACATTTCCCCCAATATACTATTTATACACTAAAGGCAGAAATCAGCTCAGAGAAATCCTAAGGTCTTCAGAAAGATAAAATAAATATTTTGGGGGGGTAGGAAGGACCTAAGCCACCCCACAAGGGAGGGGATGTGACCAGGTATCCTGTGAAAGGATGCATATAGGCTTGAATCCTGAACAAGAGTACTGCAACCTCAGTATAACTAGTTAAGAAACAGAAATCAACCTGTAGGAAAACATGGTCATTTCTTGCAATGGAGTGAAATGAGCATGGGGTTACCCAAGGAGCTTTATTAGAAGTGGTGCTTTCCTACTTATTCAGAAATGATCTAGAACAAGGGCAGGCAAAATGCGGTCCATTGGCTGCATGGAGCCCTTGGAACCCTAAAGTGCACTCCTTGGGGCACTTCTTCAGCCTCCAGCCCTGCCAATATTTTTTAAAATAGGAGTTGCCCCCATGCAAGATCTGAGCTAGACTGAGTTCAGCTAGATCTGAAGCTTGTGGTGGACAGGTCAATGAAAGTGGCATCCAGGGTAAAGTTGCTGCAAGAAAGGCACAGTCCCTGTTGGGAATCTTTAGGAAAGGGATCCATACATAACACTGCCAAAACAATACAGCCTTGAAATACTTTGCACAGCCCTGGCTACCTTTGGCAGGCAAAACTGGAGTAATCAAGATGCCAAAGTCATAATAATGCAATTGAAACATGATGTTAGGAAGTATTTCTACTTCAGTATCATAGAAATAAAGATAAATGATGTTAGATTATTATTAATATAAAAATGTGTCTATTGTGTTTTCATCAACTTTAAGCTGGTCACTTCACTTGCTAATATGGATGGTATGCAGTACTTTCATTTGGCAATAAAAATAAAAAAGATAATAATAAAATCTGCAAAACCAACCTTTTCCAATACATCCTGTTACACTTATATTCACACTCACTTAATTATTTATTTCTTACAGTACAGTAATTGTTTATGTAATGTATTTTGATATGTTTTATAGTGTTTTCTTAACCCTCCTCACCTTACCATTTATGGCAGGAGTTTTATGACAACATAAACTGTAATGGTGCAATAAAGAAAATCACTTTATGTTATGGAGCCTACTTTTATTGCATCAACTCCAACTTGGAAACAAGGCAAACATGAAGGATATAAACAGCATGTTGCTTTGGAATTGTTGCCACAGTGGATGCTTGATATAAACAAAGAAACCAACCCTTTCCTCCAAGAAAAAGCTTAACTGCTAAGTGCATGTTTCTTGAATTGTAAGGCTAGGTCATGTATCCACTCAAAGTCAAATTAGATGGTACGTTTAGCACATCTCAGAAAAGATGCTCTCTCAAGTGTTGAAAGTCAGACCTGATCCAGACTACAGCCTATTATGTCACTCCCAGTGAAGACATTGGACAGGATCCTTTGAGAGACTACTCCCTTATTTTGGGAGCATGGTATGCCTACTCCCTCTTGAAATAGGTTCTGCTCAATGTCTCCAGTGTCACAAGAGGTAGACGGAGAAGGCTGTCTGTCTTATTACCAGACTCAGTGTAGTTAAAGCCAAACAGAAGACCCTCCCATACTCTTTAACAACAGTTCATAGCCATAGTTGGAAAGATGTTGTCTATCAGAGTTGAAACACTCTTCTTGCTTGTAGGAGTTGTCTGGATGATGCAACCTTTTCTCTCTCTCAGGAAAGACAGCAAACCAAACCAAGGCTTTGGATCTTCTCCAGATTCCATCTGTCCTGTTCTCATGCTGCAACAGAATACTGAATGTCAAAAGCGCAGTAGCTGAAGAAACAAACAGTATTTGATAACAAACAGTCCAGAGTCAGGAGTCATAAATCAAAGTAGAGGAGTAGCAAGATATTACCATCAAGCAACAGTCCAATGTTATAAAGTGTTTGCTTGTACCTTAGAGTAGACATGGGCAGAGAGAGAAAGTTTGTTTCCAGCAGAGCAAATGGGGAGATGTCACTGATTTATAAAGCCCACTGACTCAGACACACCCAACCATATTTTAAGATATTTTAAAATGGCATATCCCAGCTGTGTGTGCACAGCCTCTCACTTCACCTGTGGGGGAGGGACTGCATTTGTGTCAAATGCTGAAGCCTTTTCCAAGGACTTGCAGCCATCTCTCCTACTTCCTTCTCCTCTGGAGAACCCAGATGGCTGTCAGGCTGGGCTGAAGGAGATTGAGCTGTCAGGCTGAGTTTGAGGAGTGCTCAGCTGTGGTAGGTCTGTTTTGTCTCTTCTGATGCTGAACTCTCAAGGGGAAGCATAACACCATCTACCCCAGCTGGGTCCACTTCCATTTCCAAGTCCTTTTCTGAAACACATTAGGAGCAAGTTTACTAACAAATAGCTACATCTGGTGCTGTTCTTCTGTCCATGAGACACTTTTTTTTCCCAGTCAAGGGCTGCCTTCCCTGTGTAAATAATGGCATGCCAACAGCAGAACTTGGAAGAAAGTAGAAATTATGCTGTCCATGCTAAAATCAGGGTGACATGATCTAGATGCTGTGATGTAGTTTCCTGTTTGCCAGTCACTTGTCCTTCATGTTTCTTCGTTTGGTGTTCTTTCTTTCTTTCTTTCTTTCTTTCTTTCTTTCTTTCTCAAGAGCTGAAGCTATGTGTGATAAAAATAATAAAAATGGAAGTCCTCACTCTTAGTTCATAAATTCCCTATTCCCATGATGGACTCATGAGCCCTGAAATCTCCATAATTTGGAAGCAGGAGACTCACACAGGCAATTGGTGGCTCTGTTCCTCACACCCCTGTCTTTGTCTTGTGTTTACCATACAGATAAGAAGGGGAACTTCCTTCTTAATTTACAACTGTTAAGAAATTTTTGTGACATTCAAACATCCAAAGTTCCTGTTGACTGAATTTCACTTTTTTTTGATAAACAGATTAGAATAAATATAGTCACCTATGGCATAGCCGAAAGGTGCTGATGAATGGGATAGCCGAAAGGTGTTGTACATAGGATGTGCTTTGGTCTAAAATGTAAATGTTTCCAAGTTTTAAAAGAGTATAAAAGCTGGACTCAGAACAAATCAGTTGTCTCACTCTGGGTCTTTCCATGTGGATTTATTTCTGCAGAAATAATCTCCCCCCCCCCCCACACACACATTGCTTCTGCAAATTGGGACCCTCCCTGCTGGGAAACACTTCTCTTTTTTGGCACTATGAACTGATGGAACTTAATTGGTTTATTTTCACCAAAGCTAGGCCTACACTATGGTAGAAAAGCTTGTAACTAAACTATGCTTCTTAAATAAGACTATGGCTGGCATCCCAACTAGAGTAAGCCCATTGAATCAATTGTTGAATGTTGAGTTAACATATAAAGTAAATCCCGTTGATTCAATGAGTCTACTGTCATCAGGACTAACAACAGGATTTAGGCCTTAGTTTGCTTTATTCAGATAGGTTGTGAGTAAAAGGAAGCAGACTGGTTATTGTTCAATTCTTGTTGCCAGTTTAGTCTACTGAAGAGATAAACTGATCTCTCTCAAGTTCCACTAGAAATCTGAGTGTGGAAGCTTGTAGAATTTATTAATCATCTAAGTACAGATAATCTATTCAGGGCATCATCAAAACATCCTAAACCTATTGGTCTTTTGAAAAGTTGTCTGCCACCAGTTGGCTTGGTGAAGTATGTTCCCAGAGTAAAATGAGAAGAGTTATTGTTTGCTACTCTGGTTTGAGTATGATACTATCAAGTCTTCTTCTTTTCTAGCAAAATACAACAAAATACAAAATCAACAAAACAGTGACATCTTTACTGAGTCAGCTAAAATGCACAAAATACATCATGCAAACTTTCAAAGCTTCACTGGCTTCTTTATCATACAAAGATGTTAAAAGTCATACAGAAGAAAAGTGATGATGTTAAGAGTCACAGGCCTATATTTTGTCTTAGGTTGTATCTGCACTACAGAAATAGTGCAGTCTGACACCACATAAAATACATCATGCAGGGTTTTGACGCTTCATTTGCTTCTTTACCAGGGAAAGATGTTAAAGACTCCTCTAAAAGTTTACATGTGCAAAGTTTCTAGCTATTTTATATTTCATACCAATGTTCTTCTCTCATAGTTATGACCCTGGAGAGTTGTCAACAATGGGAGGGGTAGTGGGCCCTGGGAATGGTAGACTCATGGAGAGAGGTCTGTTGTAGTTCATTGCAGAAAATCAGAATATCATGGTTGGCACTGTGGGGCTGAGGAGGGGGCAGAATGATGGAGTGGAACTGAAACAGAGAGGCTAGATGTTAGAAAGCCATACAGGCCTGGTACAACCTGCACAGCAGATTTTTTCTTTCTGTCTATGAAATAACTGAAATATAAATCTTACCCTTTGTCAGGCAGTGAGAGTATTTTCACCAGTATTAGCTCCTCAGTCCCTTTACGGCATAAAAAACCTAGCTTCAGCCCTGCTGCCACTGTGTTGAAGCTAATCTCCGGTCTGATGGAAGAAATTGATTTATCATCAGATTATTCAACTACACTAGATACTGGGTTTTTTTATTGTAGGACACAGAATAATATAACTCATAACTTGTATAGATCCAGCAGAGTTCAAACTGCATCCTATGATAGCTAACGTGGTTGGGGGTTTATAATTTGTATACAGCAATCTGTCATAATCTCCTGGAATGTTCCATAAATTAGATTAATGTCACACATGATTGCAGGAGGGCAAGCTTTAAAAGTTGTTTTGCAAGAACAAAATCCAACAAACACATTGTATCTATATATTGCTGTCTGCCCACTTCCCCTGTGCACATGAGTACACAAACACACACATTCCTAGGGAACAGCAGTTTTCTCCTGAAGAGTGATAATCATTTGAGGAAATACTTCTGTTATTCTGAAAATGCCATAACATTTGTTCCCAGTGTAAATAATGCTTCCACTTTCTACATGTTATAAGGAAAAAAATATCTACAGTGCATTGAGCATGCAATTATACATAGAAATACAATAAATTGTGTAATCTTTTTGGCATGCTCTGGATTGCAGTGGTACTACCAGTAGTCTTTGGATAGACCATCTGCTAGTGTATGGACACAATCCAATGTCAGTATAATGCAAATTGCTGTAGGAATTGCTGATAATTCCCTGAATAGCAGAGCTGGCCAGCCCTGTGGTTAGGGAGCTATGACTGGGATGTGTTAGGGACATTGATGGGAATGCATGGTTATTCCACTTGAGGCTATCTTAGTAGTTCCCCAAGTTGAAGGAGCAAGCTGTGTGTCCCACATGGCCTGTAAACTAATCTGCTGTCCCCCACTAATGTGATGGAGGATACTGCCCCCATTGCCAGCATCAAAATGAAAGCCATCTACCAATATAATAGGTTTTTGTGAATGAAGCAAAATTGGGGAGCTGACTTCTTGTCCTTTACCTCATGTAGCACAATGTTTTGAACTGGATCTGATAAATGAGTCAGATGCTTCTCTTTTTGTAACCCCTGAGGCCCTCCACTTGTCTCCCAAAGCCTCCATCAATTTTTTTTTATTTTAAAAAATTGGGTACAATTTTTGGGCAATTTTTGCCCCCAAACCATACAGAAAGTCTCTCAAATGTATGAAACATATAAAAGTATCTCCACCCCTACAAGCACTTCAAAACCCTATGCTTCCCCCAAATAATAATAATAATAATAATAATAATTTGTTTTATTTATATACCGCTATTCCAAAGATCATAGCGGTGAACAGCAAGTAAGCTAATTAGCAAGTAAGCTAATTTGCCCCCAACAGTCTGGGTACTCATTTTAGCAACCTCGGAAGGATGCAAGCCTGAGTTGAGCTTGGGCCCTTTTGCTGGTCTAGAACTCGCAACCTTGTGGTCTTGAGTGAATGGCTGCAGTACAGGCATTTAACCACTGCGCCACCAGGGCTCCTTTTCTTCTACTTCCATTTTGAGACGGACTTCAGGAGAAAAGAGAAGCATCTGTGTTTGATGTGTGTGTGTGTATGTGTGCACCCTGCAGAGGGCTAGGGAGAACCATTCCTGTAACCCACAGTCAGCATGGGCTATCACCCAACACATGTTTTAAGTGCAACAAATACAAAGCTTTTCCATATCACATCCATCTCTGGGCAATCAAGGTAGTGTGGCTGGGTAGTCAGAAGGCTCCAGAGACACTGGAAAATCTTGAACAGGGCATGACTGAAGTTGAAGTCCATCACCTGAGGCTTACCTGCAAAGGTAAAACAATTTTGCATGGTTTAAAAATAGCTGAAAGAACTGAATAGGATGTGGCTATTCCCCATTGTCAAACAAACTTCAACAATAAACAAAAAGGCGAAGAAGAATTCTTTACAGATGAAAGCCATGCTTGATGAATGGATAATTAGCTTTCCTTGTATTTATAGATAAATCTGCAACCTCTATGACATCACTACTGTATTATGCAGAAGCCAAAGCATGTTTATCCATAAGCATTCAAGCTATGAATGTGAATTTACTAGTGCTTCACAACTAAATTGATCAATAATAATAATAATAATAATAATAATAATAATAATAATAATAGTTTGACATGATTCACATATGAATCAAACTTTTCAGGACAGGAATTATCAAAACCTATGAGGAACGACTTAGGGAGCTGGGGATGTTTAGCCTGGAGAAAAGAAGGTTAAGAGGTGATATGATAGCCCTGTTTAAATATTTGAAAGGATGTCATATTGAGGAGGGAGCAAGCTTGTTTTCTGCTGCTGCAGAGAACAGGACCCGGAACAATGGATGCAAGCTACAGGAAAAGAAATTCCACCTGAACATTAGGAGGAACTTCCTGACAGTAAGGGCTGTTCGACAGTGGAATGCACTCCCTAAGAGGGTGATAGAGTCTCCTTCCTAGGAGGTCTTTAAACAGAGGCTGGATGGCCATCTGTCAGGGATGCTTTGATTTGGATTTCCTGCATGGCAGGGGGTTGGACTGGATGGCCCTAGTGGTCTCTTCCAACTCTATGATTCTATGATTCTATGGCGGGGTACAGACCGCCGCTTTGCGGCGGTCTGCCGCCGCCGCCAGTAGGTCCGCGGGGGAGATGAGCCTTCACACGGCCCGACTCCCGCGCGGACCGAAAAAGAAGCTCCAAAATGGAGCTTCTTTTTTCGTCGCATTTGCGACGTAGCGAGGCGCCAGGGGCGCGCTCGCTACGTCAGAAGCGGCGCGACACGTCTGGACGCTATGCGTCCAGTACGTAAAGATGGCACCGGCCATGTAGAAGGGCCGGCGCCATCTTGTACGGACAGAGTCCGTACTAGGCACAGGGGCGTCTATAAGAGACGCCCCTTTTTTTAAAATGGGACGTCCTCCGGACGTCCCAAAGGGCTGTATAGAAAGCCCCTATGATTCACTCCCTTCAAGATGGGAGTGGTATTTAGAATGATTAATTGCAAACACACACACACACACACACACACACGCACACGCACACACACACACCGGGCCTATGTGAGATTTTAATCGTAAACATTCCTAACATTTCTTAGAGTCTAAGATAAAAAGAAGGAAAGTGAGAGTAATCAGCCACTCAGACACCTTTACTTTCCCTCACCTGCTTCTGTGATTGGCCATTTCACTCTTCTCATAAATGTGCCATTATCTCTGCCATTGACCTTCTCTTCCAAAAATCAGATGCAAGTCAATAATTGCTGTGAAGATGCAGAATGCGGGGTGGGGTGGGGGACACGTGACACATGCCAACACTTCTCCATTTTTGTTGTTGTTGGACATGAGCCTTTGGGGAAAGAGATTAGAGAAACTAGTTGAACAGTCTGGTTTAGACTCTCACTTGCTGGCAGAGCCCTATCCCCTCCTTTTCAGTTTCGCATGGTCAGTCCACCAGTACCACCACCAGAACTTGTCAGAGCCTTGAGTAGTGAGAGCAAAAAAGAAGGGCATGTGAACCTCTACACACTTTTTTCACCTCCCCATGCCTTCCAGGACACAGTCATATAAATTCCATCCTGGAAGGGCTGTGGGGTTGAGAGGGATAGGGAGACACACACTTTTCTGTCACACTACTTGTGAGTAATAGCTTGCACCCTTTTTCTTTATAGATGGGCCATATTTGATGTACTCTAGGGTTTTAAATCTTGAGTTAAGTCTTGGCAACAAACACAGCAACAAAAGATATTTCAAGTGATATTTCAACAAAAGAAAAATTTAAGAAGCACCGATTAAAGTCATTGATAAAAATACTGAAGAGTGATGGTCCCAGCATAGAACTTTGTAGTGTTCCCCAAAAATGCGTCTCTAGTTTGAATCTCACCCACTGATTATGAGTCTTTGAACATGGTTTCCCAACCAATTATGAATCCATTTGAGGTTGTTTCCATCTATTCCACATTTAAACAGTTTGCTATTCAAAATATCAGAGGGTACTTTATCAAACACTTTGCTGAAATAAGTGACAGAAAAATGATATGTATTGCATTTGAGATATGGTGCTGGAGAAGAGAGTTTAGGATACTATGGATAGCCAAAAAGACAAACAAATGGGTCCCTGAACAGATCCAGCCCGAATTCTCCTTGGGAGCCAAGATGATCAAATTCAGGCTGTCATACTTTAGCCATATCACGAGAAGACATGGATCAGTAGAAAAGACAATAATGCTAGCAAAAGTAGAACATAGTACAAAGAGAGAAAGTCCGTAGGCCAAATGGATGGACTCAGTCAAGGAAGTCACTTTGCTTGGTTCCAGCATGAGTTTGCTGGAACCAAGCAAAGTAGTGGAGGATAGTGGATCTTGGAGATGTCTCATCCACAGGGTCATCATGAGTTGGGGAGTTAACAACAACAACAACAACAACAACAACAACAAACCATCTACAAAGTTAGTGACCAAAACAAGAAACAATATAAGATTAGTTTTTCAGGTTTTGTTTTTAACAAACCCATGTTGATTCTTATGAATAACTTGATTGTCATCCAGATAACTTGTAAACAGACTCCTTTATATGCCATTGTAATGCTTGCTGATATATTCTCTGAACCTCTTGTCATCAAGTGGTTGGAGTGGATCTTTTTTTCCTGGAAGATCATTATTAATAGAACTGGAACCGTAGAAGCATTTGAGATGGCAATCAATAGAGGGAAATAACTTTACTGAATCAATCCATTGCCCATATCTGAATCATAATAAACTAAGTAAGAAATTGTTTCAACAAATCAGTCATGTCCTTTCCATAGTTTTTATCATTTCCAACAACAATTTTTTTAATAGGGTACATTTCTGTCTTTCAGTAATGGGATGTGTGTCTTGATTTAGATTTTTGTAATTTAAGATCCAATTTAATCTTTTCACCTTCCCGAATTAAATAATAAAGCAGAGCCAAACTTGGGCTTTTGGTCTGGGACATTTTTGTGTGTTGTCCAGACTCACCTCTGTGTGCTGTCCAAACTCACCCAGCTGCAAATCAGCTTTTCTTTCCTCGATACCTTTAGACGGTTTAGTGTTACAATACCATCTCCTGCTTCAGGAGGAGTACAGTTTCATGCAGGAACTATACCTTGAATTGGCTTTGCACTCCATGATGTAACCACATATTCAACAGTACTTAGGACTGTGGGTTTTTGTGCATTTTTGGGGCTATGTGGCCATGTTCTAGAAGTACTTAGGACTGTATACTTTACAAGAGAGGCAGGCATTAAAATAAAAATTAAATTGCAGGTTTCTAGGAGAATGAAGCCTAGGTTTTCATAGTCCAGTCTAATTCAAACTTCTACCAGATACTGAAGCAGCAGGTAATACTATCATTATGCATTGCTTTTGAAACTTCTGAAGACATGTGCCTGACCACTGTTAATAAAGAAAATCTGGATTAATATGGAAATTACATTTGACCAGATGGACACATTCTTGCATTGTTTTGTCCTGAAAGATCACAAACAAATGGAACATTCATTACTGGATTAATTGAATAGCTCTTCTTTTAATATTAAATGTAGCTTGATTTTTCAGATTCTGGCATTTGTTTTCTTTATAAGTATGTACTGCTTTACCTTATCTAGCTGACAGAAGGAGGCAGGAATTCAGAGTAAGAGTCCAGACTGCAAAGCCTTGGCCAGTGTCAACTAAGCAACAAAAAGGGTTGAACATAAACATAGTCTAAAGTTCATTCTGAGAGTCCAATTCAGGCCATCAAAGATCACAGCAATGACTTCGCTTTGAGGACAGGTTGTCAGCTACAAGGGAGTGAGGCATCTAGGTCCTTTTAGAGCTTTGGTGTGTGTCATCTGTTTTCTATTAGCTCTCCATTTGGCCTCAAGCCAGGAGGAGTGTCTTAATGATTCTTTGGCTTGTCTGGAGTTGAAGGCTTTCATGGCCGGCATATTTGGCTTGTCGTTTCTCAGAGGGTCCTGGGATTGACTCCTAAGAGTCCTGCTTGTCTTGGATGACTACAGGGAGGTCCCCCAGTCCAAAGTCTGCCTTTGCCTAAGCCCCAAAATCCTCAGCGTCCCTCTCCTCCTCAGACCCAGGGCAGTCCATGACAAATTAGTTGCTTCCACTATGTTTCAAATATCTGACTGTAATTAATATTACATATTTCTATCCTGCTTTCAGATGTAATGCTTTTCTCCTGCAACTATATTCACAATATAATTATGTTATATGTGTGTGTGTGTGTATGTCCATGGCTGTTCAGAACAGTGATATAAACAAAATGAGAAAATAACTGTGATATATTTTATGATACAGTTGAATGGAGCTTAAAACCAAGCAGTACAAAAGGTAGCATATTGGATTGATCAAATGTAAAAAATCTTTGCACACAAAAACCTCAGAAAATAGCAAGCAGTATTAATATACAGTCTTCTGAAAATTTACAGTATGTGATTTTGAATTTCAGTATGAACACAGATCAGCATTTTTATTCAATGTAATGATTAGATTGTGTTTACTTATTTAAATATATTCCTAGATGTTAACACAAAGTGATGAGATTCTTACCTTAAGTACTACATCTGCTACCTAATTGCTGTTCTTATGAGATAACCTTCCAAATTATGTTCTCAGAATGTCTAACACTATAAGAAAGGGAATCTTTCCCATATAATTCTATGAAATCAAGTCACTTTGTGATATGAAGATCTCTTCCCTCCTTATTGTCTGCTTGAACAATGTCTTTTTCATGTTGAGCAAGCAGTGTATGGAGAGGAACTGAATATGCTGCATGGGTCCCATGTGCAAAGAAATACATTTCATCTCCCCAGTGGGAGGGAGCCAGGGTAAAAGGCCTCATTGGTAGTGATGGGCAAATTTTAATTCCACTAAAACATTAGATTGGGTCCTGATTTCAATATCCACAACTGAAATCATGATGGTCTTCCCCTAGGAGCATTGACTCTACACTGGAATTACAATCTGAACCCTCAGGAAGAGTGAAAGGGAGATTACTCGTGCCTCTTACAGGACAAACTTTCAACAGAGGCAACCTTACTTGGGACCTCTTTTGAGGCCTGAAGGCCCCTGAGTGACCTTATGCTAAGTCTGAACTTGCTTGTTAGTTCCCACTGAGTTTGACTGATAGGTTGCTAGGAGTTCCTTAGAAGAAACCTCTGAGGTCTTGTTGTGGCCAGACTGAGAAATAATCTGGGCCTCCAGGAGCTGCATTTCTTCCCCACAAGCCACACACTTGGGTTTTTGCTTCAGGGGTGAGGTGGGGAAACACCTTTCCAATAGAGCTTTAACTGACTGTAATGTAGCTTCCTCATACAAAGGTCATGAGTGGTGATGCCAATGATAATGCTGATAGCTTTGCTGCTCTGCACTGAGAGTACGGCTTGTCAGAGGAAAGCCTGTAAACAAGCCTTTGGCACTGCCCTTAAGACCTGTCCACTATTCTCTGACAGTGGAGGGTGGCTCTTTTTATTTGCTCCTGGGAGAGGATCTCCATTGCTTCATATCAAGGGTGCCACTGAAACTAAGAGCATCCTTCATACCTGGCCATTGAAACTCTGCTTTAAAAGCACAAGCAAATGAAAACCAAGCACCAGTGGAAACCAGCTGTTACCATCTTCCTCATGTTTAGTTGAATTCACTTCTTGCCATTTGAACTGACTGGTTCAGGTTTTATCCTCAAAAGTGATGGTGGAGAGATTTCCCTCCCTCTTCCCTTTGAATCATAGAATCATAGAATCATAGAGTTGGAAGAGACCACTAGGGCCATCCAGTCCAACCCCCTGCCATGCAGGAAATCCAAATCAAAGCATCCCCGACAGATGGCCATCCAGCCTCTGTTTATAGAGTCTCCAAGGAAGGAGACTCTATCACCCTCCGAGGGAGTGCATTCCATTGTCGAACAGCCCTTACTGTCAGGAAGTTCCTCCTAATGTTCAGGTGGAATCTCTTTTCCTGTAGCTTGCATCCATTGTTCCGGGTCCTGTTCTCTGGAGCAGCAGAAAACAAGCTTGCTCCCTTCTCAATATGACATCCTTTCAAATATTTAAACAGGGCTATCATATCACCTCTTAACCTTCTTTTCTCCAGGCTAAACATCCCCAGCTCCCTAAGTTGTTCCTCATAGGGCATGGTTTCCAGACCCTTCACCATTTTTGTCGCCCTCCTTTGGACATGCTTCAGTTTCTCAATGTCCTTTCTGAATTGTGGCGCCCAGAACTGGACACAATATTCTAGGTGGGGCCTGATCAAAGCAGAATACAGTGGGACTATTACTTCTCTTGATCTAGACACTATACTTCTATTGATGCAGCCTAAAATAGCATTGGCTTTTTTAGCTGCCGCATCACACTGTTCACTCATGTTCAACTTGTGGTCTACTTGGACTCCTAGATCCCTTTCACATGTAGTTTCATTCAGCCAGGTGTCACCCATCCGATATCTGTGCATTTTATTTTTCCGCCCTAAGTGCAATACCTTACATTTCTCCGTGTTGAATTTCACTTTGTTAGCTTTGGCCCAGCTTTCTAGTCTATTCAGGTCATTTTGAATCTTGATCCTGTCCTCTGGGGTATTAGCTATTCCCCCTAATTTGGTGTCATCTGCAAATTTGATAAGTATGCTCCCAATTCTGTCATCCAGGTCATTGATAAAGATGTTGAATAGCACTGGGCCCAGGACAGAGCCCTGTGGGACCCCACTGGTCACTTCTCTCCAGGATGAAAAGGAGCCATTGTTGAGGACCCTTTGAGTTCGGCCGGTCAACCAATTACAGATCCACTTAACAGTTTCTTTGTCTAGCCCACATTTTACAAGCTTTTTTGCAAGAATGTCATGGGAAACCTTGTCAAAGGCCTTACTGAAATCAAGATATACTATATCCACAGCATTCCCTTCATCTACCAAGCTGGTAATTTTATCAAAGAAAGAGATTAGGTTTGTCTGGCATGACTTGTTTCTCTGAAACCCATGTTGACTTTTTGTGATTATGGCATTGTCTTCTAGATGTTCACAGACTCTCTGTTTAATGATCTGCTCCAGAATCTTTCCTAGTACTGATGTCAGACTAACTGGACGATAATTGTTGGGATCCTCTTTTTTCCCCTTTTTGAAGATGGGGACAACGTTTGCCCTCTGCCAGTCTGCTGGGATCTCTCCTGTTTTCCAGGAGTTTTCAAATATGATTGCCAATGGCTCCGATATTACTTTTGCCAGTTCTTTTAATACTCTTGGATGGAGTTCATCTGGTCCCGGAGACTTAAATTCATTTAGATTAATAAGGTGTTCCTCTACTATCTCTTTACTTATTCTGTGCTGAAATTCCCCTATTCTGTCCTCTGCTCCATTATCCTCAGGTTGAGCACCCTTTGCCTTTTCTGAGAAGACTGAGGCAAAGAAGGTGTTGAATAATTCTGCCTTTTCTATGTCTCCTGTTAGCATTTTGCCATCTTCTCCACACAGTGGCCCTACCGTTTCCTTCTTCTTCCTTTTACTATGGACATATCCAAAAAAGCCCTTTTTATTGTTCTTAACCTCTCTAGCAAGCCTGAGTTCATTCTGCGCTTTAGCTTTTCTGACTTTACTCCTACACATGCCTGCTATTTCTTTGAATTCCTTTTTCGTGATTTCCCCCTTTTTCCATTTCTTATACATGTTCCGTTTCAAACTTAGCTCGGTTGAAAGTTCCTTAGTCATCCATCCTGGTTTCTTGAGACACCTCCCGTTTTTCTTCCTCACTGGAACTGTTTGAAATTGTGCCTTCAGTATCTCCCTTTTGAGAAAGTCCCATCCGTCCTGAACTCCTTTATCTTTTAGTATTTCTGACCATGGAATCGCCCTCAATACGTCTCTAAGTTTACTGAAATCCGCTCTCCTAAAGTCTAGGATGTGTGTCTGACTATGCCTGGCTTCTCCTTTCCACTGTATTACAAACTCCAGGAGAACATGGTCACTTCCACCTAATGATCCCACCACTTGCACCCCATTAACCAAGTCATCCTTGTTGGTTAGGATCAGATCCAAAATAGCTGACCCCCTTGTTGCCTCTTCCACCTTTTGGACCATGAAATTGTCTTCCAGGCAAGTGAGGAATTTGCTAGACCTTGAGGATTTGGCTGAGTTTGACTTCCAGCAAATATCAAGATAGTTGAAGTCACCCATCACTACTACATCTCTCCTTTCTGACTGTGTGGTCATCTGTTCTAGAAAGATATCATCCAATTCCTCAGTCTGACTTGGGGGTCTGTAGTAGACTCCCACCGTAACATCCTTGTTGTTTCCCTCCCCTTTGATTCTTATCCAGATGCTCTCCACCTGGCTTCCATGATTGATGTCCAGGATCTCTTCACTAGTGTAAATATCTGTGATATATAGTGCTATTCCTCCTCCTTTCCTGTTTGGCCTATTTCTCTTAATAAGGTTATACCCCTCTATTTCCACATTCCAATCATGAGACTCATCCCACCAGGTTTCAGTGATGCCTATTATATCATATTTGCTTTGCTGTACTAGGAGTTCGAGTTCATCTTGCTTATTTCCCATGCTCTGTGCATTAGTGTAGAGACATCGCAGACCATGGTTCCCTTTTACTTGCTGCCTGTGCAAGTTTTTTTGCCTCCCACTGTTGGGTCCTTGCACCGTTTGCCTTGTTTCCTCTTATTTGCCTTGGGCAATAACTGTAATTTCTCTGTTCCCCTCCCGCGTGACAGCTCTTCAAATACTTGAATATAGCTATCATGTCAAATATCCATTTTATTTTCTCTGGGACAAACATAGCCAGCCCCATCAATCTTTTGCTTTAGGAGTTCCCCAGACCCACAGCATTTTTGTCACCCTTCTCTGGATATGTCCCAACTTGTCAATATCTCTTCTAAAATGTAGTGCCCTGACCTGTGTAATATCCATTGACTATAGAGTTTTAAACAACAAGAACTAGAAGGTTTTTTCTCTTTTTTCTTTTTAAACTGAGATTCCCAAGATGCTGAATTCCAGATGCATATGAAGTATGCATAGTTTTGTTTGTAGGACTCTCAGTACTCCTAATGAGTACTGATCTGGAGTGTGATTATTCCCATTCTCAGCATGTGTTTGGAGTTATTACAACACCTTGAACAGATTATGGAGAGGCAGTTAATAAACTCCACATATATTTTTGCATATAGTTTATGAATGTATATTGTATTGTATTTATGTTGGAGGAGGATGTTCCTGTAAATATGTAGGCACGCTAAAATCCAGGTAAGAATAACTATGTTTTACCACGGTACATCCCATTTGAGTCCATAGCTCTCCTCATTGTAACAATCCTTTGCTACATCATACCAAAAATGGAATGTCAGGCAAAGTCCATGCTTTCAGACATGGAGCAATGGAGATTCTCTCCTAGTCACAAATAAAAGAGCCACACTGTTGCAGACCAAAAGACCCAATTGTTTAACTGCTGTCTGTGCAGGTGCAATAGTATGGGATAGCGATGGTTATTACTCCAGAGTGAAGCAGTAGCATGGATTTGAAATATGAAGAATTTGTTGTACAAGATGAGGAATTCCAGGCACAAGCACCACAGGAGAGCCAGAGTTTCCAAACCTTACATTCCAAATACAGTACTGCAAACCCTCAGGCCAGAGAGTTCTGAGTCCAAAACTCTTGAAGCAAGTCCATAACTAGGGAGACCTTAAAATAGCTCCAGTAACAGGATAACAAACCCTTCTCCAGGATCTCTATAGTCCCCAGATCTGGTGCTCCAGTGTTAGTAGCATGCATAGCATGAGTTCTGGGAGGCTGCTGGTCTTCAATCCAAAGGCCTGTCCCAAAAAGGCTTTCCAGTTTGTAGGAAGGAGTGGAGTTTGGGAAGGCAAGAGGAATAAAAAGCTTCAGTTGAGCTTCAGACCTCATTGGCACTCAGAGCTTTCCTAGGAGCTGTACTTTTTGGCCTGCCTTGCTGCTTTGTTCCTTATTTCCCCACTGGATTCTTAGGTGGGCTGGAATGTGACTTGCCAAAATCTCACAGCAAGATCTAATGCAGGTCCACATTTTTATGGTACAAATATTGTGGTCTCTTCTTTTTACTACATCCTTTGTTCACCAGTTAGTGACTTTACAGTAAGCTGTATCTCTTCTGGGTCTATCTGCTGTCCATGGAAAAGATAGGACCATGCATGTTCCACATCAACAATTGTTGTGTAGAAGTAAAAAGTGATAATAGTACCCCAATAGCTCAGAACTGTAGTATGAGGCAAGCAAGATGTATATCTGCCAAATTTAATCATGATGAATATGAATTAGTTTGTTCATCCTGGCATCTGTGACTGATTGACATACGAGATGGCTACTCACAGTACTAAAATATAAGTTCTATTCCAGATCTTCTCATATTACCTAACTTGACCCATGGCTGACAGCATTTGTTTTATATATAACATGCCTGGATCAGGATCCAATCTTTAAACAACATTAAGACAGAGGATAAAGAGGGAAAATAGCATGTTTTCAGTTAAATCTCTTGATATATTTTTGACACTATATCTGTTGTCATAAAATGTTTAAGAAGAACAGCACATTACTTATTACATTAATTGCAGATGTGCTTGAAATGAAGGCAAAGATCTTCATTTTGTATGTTATTGGTACCAGCTGTACTTTGCCAATGTGAGATTTAATTTAACAGATGTGATTTGTTTTAGTACATTGTCATTGGTGCTTAGCAATCCAATATGGTTACTTTGCAAGCAATATATCATGCAGTGCCTACCAAGCAACTAAGGCAAGTGCATTTTTCTATCATTGGTTTTAGTAAACAGATCCAGTGATTGCTGGTGGCTCCCATATCAGTGAGATTATCACACGGGAGGAACAGTGTCCTTCTTCTGTCCTTAAACTCAGCTAATCGTGCAATTGGGGATCACACCATTCCACACTTCTCCTGTCTTTCTCCCATGGGTAAAGTGTCATGGAGCCATCCCCATGCACTTCTCCTGTCGGTAAAGTGTCATGGAGCCAACATTTGATATTACCTTTAATACCAAATGACGGCCATGACTCTTTACCCTTGGGACAAGGATGGAAGAAGCGCACAGGGGTGTGATCCCTGATCATGCAATTAGCTGAGTTTAAGGATGGGAGAAGGACACTGTCCCTCCTATTTTAAAATCTGCAGTGAGGTGGGGAATCCACTCTCAATTTTACTATTCAATATGTTGAATCATATGTCTAAAGCAGATCCAGCACTTCAGGTAGTTTCTGTAAAATTTGGAATAAAATTAGGCATGATTCATTGGCTACTGACCCTATCCAGTGCTTGTTGTTAAGTCTTGGAAATGTTCCATATTCCAGATTTTCTGGGGTGTGTGTATGAAAAGGGAATCTAGGGAAGCCAACTAACAGCCAATCACAGCTCAAGGAATGCTGAGAAGGGAGGCCTAAAGGGGAGAAAAGATCGAAAACTGAACCTTGACTCTGACAGGAGGCATATAGGGGAAAGATGGCCTATTTGGAAAGTGTTGCAAAAAGATAGGGTAAAGATGGCTTAGAAATTGGGAAAAGCTGTAATAGAGATAGGACAGTCATCCAGGAGGAAGAACAAGCTACAAAACTAAACAAAAGAAAAGAAAAAAGAGAAAGAAATACAAAAAGAAGAAAGGGTGAAAGAGGGGGGTAAAAGAGCAAAGGCCAGAGAAATAAGCTGACTTCCAATCTTCTTTGTAGCAATTACAAGTACATAGTTATTCATCACCCTCCTTCTGTCAAAAAAACCCACCCATCCCCTTTTTTCAATATTTTCATTATCAACCCCCAATATCACCAGTTGTTCTCACTCTCCCGCAAACATTAAGAAAAGTGTCATCAGCCACATCTCTCTAATTAAATCCACTAATATGTCAATTTTTACTATATTTATCAGCTCCCTTGTCCATTCCTCCTTCCTAGATGCTATTTAATTCTTCCCTCTTATTTAAATCTTCCCACCTTCTTTCACCTATCTTTTCTGGCTATACCATATCTATATTTACATCACTATAACTAGCCTTTATATTAAAACATCATTATCAACATTTCCCCCACACATCCAACTTCTCTTTACAAAGCATAAAAAAAAATTTCTTATTCTATTCTATAACATGCTCTATAACTCATTATCCACTTCAACTGCATTAACAACTGGTATGTCAACAGCTAACCTTTATATTTAAGTTATTATACGTAACACACACACACACACACACACACACACACACACATATATATAAAATCTCTTATTATAACCAGTATGTGTAACTTATCATAGAGCACTGGGAAGAACACTGAAAATATAGGTTTCATATAGACAGTGTTTTTTTTAAGAAAATTCACTGTATAGATTGGAATGATGTTTTTATTACTTATCTGGATTATGTTTTTTCTCCATTTGTAATTATAAATGAAAAGAAAATATGGAGATGGGAATCAGGAAGGTGAGAGAGACTAGAAGCCTTCTGTCAAGGGTCAGAAGAATTAGATGGAAACTAAAATGACATTTCCACTCATCACTCAACCATAGCAAAAATCTAAATAGGGGGACATCTAGTCAGTCAGAGCCTAGATGGAGGCTTCTTTGACCCCGTGTGTGTGTGTGTGTGTGTGTCAGTGATGGGGATCATGCAAACCTCCAGAAGCTGCTAGACTGCATCTCCCAGCATTCTTCATGATTAGTTCTGTTGCCATTCAGCACAATCGTCATGTAGCACAATCAATACTTACGTCTGCATGCAGAGATTTATGCCACACATCTCTGGTGCAGAATCTTGGCTAGTTTCTTTGTTGTTGCAGTTTGCCATCAAGTTGGCTTTGACTTACAATAATAGTGTACTTTCTTCCAATTACCAAGTATTATTATCTTTTCCAATCAGCTATGTTGTCTTATGTCCAAAGTACAAAACCTCAGTGAGACTTCAGACTTGTTTTGCTTTCATTGTTGTGTGCCTTCAAGTTGCTACTGATTTATAGTGACCCTAACGCCATATCATAAGGTTTTCCTGGCAAGATTTGTTCAGAGGGTGGTTTGTCTTTGCCTTCTTCTGAAGCTGAGAGAGTGTGACTTGTCCAAAGTAATCCAGTGGGGTTTTCATGGCTGAGCAGGGATTTGAACTATAGTCTCCAGAGTCATAATCCAATGCTTTAACCACTACACTACTCTAGCTTTATGTTTTGGTATAGGACTCGTTTTGGTATAGGACTGTCTTTTTGGAAATCTATACTATATTATTATTATTATTATTATTATTATTATTATTATGCTTTATTTATATAGCACTGTAGATTTACACAGTGCTGTACATGCAGTCAATAAAATAGATAAAAATAGATAAAAATAAGCCTGCCTATGGTATACATTCTACAAAATAATAAAATAATACATATTAATACAAATGAGGCAACAAATTAAAAACATCAGATATATATAGTATTTTCCTCCAATACTACATTTCAGATGAATTTATTATTTTCTTGTCAGCTGTCTTCACTGTTCGTCTTCCACAACCATACATAGAAAGGACCTCAGCAGAACTCAGAAGACGTCATAATTGTGTGAGGACTGACTATGGGGACATAACCATCCATCTTGGTGAACAATTCCAGGCATGAATGGCCATGCTCAGGGCACTTCAAAAGATCAGAAGTAGGTCAGGGGGCTGGTGAATGACTCAACATAGCATAGTTCTGCATGTATATAGTATACTGAGCTATGCAGAATTTCAACCAATATATGAAAATTCAAACCCACATTCAGGCTTTTGTTTATTTTCTACACATATCTTGCCTCCAAAGAATTCAAAGGAGTTTATTATTTATTTATATATTAAACTATATTCATTTATTTATTGAGTGTTTCCAGTTATTAATCCATCTTTCTCCCATAGATGAGACTCAGGTGATTTTGAGATGACTCTTCTCTAAATTTTCATTGTCATAATGATCCAGTGTAGCAGGTCAGACTGAGAGTGATTTATCCAAGAGTATCCAGGGAGCTTGATGGTTGAGCAGGTATTTGCTCCTAGGTGTCTGCATCCCTAGTCTAACCCTTAAACATCACATGACTCTGTGAGTGTTCATGTGATGCAAGATGGAACAAACTGGCAAGGTGAACTGAAAGACAAAGGTATGGAGATGAATGTTTTATCTGCACATGGAAGCTCACAATGTACTTTTGAACGCTAACTATTATTCACCTGTAGATGAGGTTCTCAGTTCAGAAGCTTGTCCTTCAGCTCACGGATAACTGCAATGCAGGGAAAAGTAATATGTGCCCCTAACTCTCTCTTATCATGCAGAACAAACCTTAGAAAAGCTGCTTGGCCATGCTGGATGGGAAATTCTTGAAACTATAGTTCTAAAAATACCTTTTCTAAGTTCTGATAGGGTATGCATGGCTGACTAAACTAAACAATTTTCTTCTTGTGAGGAATAAATTATTTTATTCATTCTTTGTTAGCGTTAGGATGCTTATGCTCACTAATTGATAGTTAGGCTAATTGCAAAACTTGTTTTTTCAACACCCCCTCTCTTCCTAAATTACTTTAATTGTAATCATTTTTGTTGTCTCTCCTCCATTAGACAATGTATTTGATTATGCACAAATAATTTGCACCTATAACCACTTGATATGTCTTCCAAAGTATATTAAGTATTCTTCTTCTTCTACAACACTCTGTGAGTGGATGGATGAGAGACTGGTTATTGTTCAGCTTTTGCCTTATCAATTTGATTACTCTGCCAGAGATCCCATACTATTTGTTGTATTCCCCAATGCTCTTAAGCAACAGATCATTATGTTCTTAGTAAATATTACTTATTGATATTTTGTATTTTCCTTTCTACATGCCTAGTTTTCATTTAACCTCACATATGCAAAACATGCTTAAGCTGTGTGGGGATGATTCAGACCAGGGAGTAGTAACAGCATGAGCATCCTCCACTCAAACAAAAGTAGTGGCAGTTTTTACAGGAATTTGAAAATTATTGATATTTACTATTGTAAGGCATATTGTAATGGCTTCCGGGTGGGCTATGGAGTTGAGACTGCCATGGTCGCCTTGGTAGATGATCTCCGTCTGGGCATGGACAGGGGTAGCATGTCCCTGTTAGTGCTGTTAGACATCTCAGCAGCTTTCGATGCCATTGACCAGGGGTAGGCAACCTGCGGCCTGTGGGCCGGATGTGGCCCGGCAAGGCCTTGGGACCGGCCCCAGCCTGGTCCTGCCGCCGATTGCCGCCAGGGCTTTTGGGGGGCAATTGTCTATAGAAGCCTCAGAAACATGCATTTATATTAACATTTTTAAAAAAATCAGCAATTTTTTTTGCGTGTCCTCCATTTTTTTAAAAAAAGTGTCTTCCATTTGAAAATTTTGTCCTACATTTGCCTTGGTTTATTTATATATTTAATTTTTTTAAAAAAATTATTTAATTGTTTATTTTTTGGCTTCGGCCCCCCAGTTGTCTGAGGAACAGCAACCCGGCCCCCAGCTCAAAAAGGTTGCCTACCCCTGCCATTGACCATGGTATCCTTCTGGAACGCCTGGGGGAGTTGGGAATTAGAGGCACTGCGCTCCAGTGGTTCCTTTCCTACCTCTCGGTTCCTACCAGATGGTGCAGCTGGGGGACGTGTGCTCCGATAAGAGGGCACTTACATCTGGTGTCCCTCAAGGAGCCATTCTGTCCC
>NC_056522.1:90821322-90830286 GCF_019175285.1 Sceloporus undulatus
TGCGTGTCCTCCATTTTTTTTTAAAAAAAGTGTCTTCCATTTGAAAATTTTGTCCTACATTTGCCTTGGTTTATTTATATATTTAATTTTTTAAAAAAATTATTTAATTATTTATTTTTTGGCTTCGGCCCCCCAGTTGTCTGAGGGACAGCAACCCGGCCCCCGGCTCAAAAAGGTTGCCTACACCTGCCATTGACCATGGTATCCTTCTGGAACGCCTGGGGGAGTTGGGAATTAGAGGCACTGCGCTCCAGTGGTTCCTTTCCTACCTCTCGGTTCCTACCAGATGGTGCAGCTGGGGGACGTGTGCTCCG
This sequence comes from Sceloporus undulatus, assembly GCF_019175285.1. Classification (NCBI taxonomy): domain Eukaryota; kingdom Metazoa; phylum Chordata; class Lepidosauria; order Squamata; family Phrynosomatidae; genus Sceloporus; species Sceloporus undulatus. Next base: position 90,821,637 of record NC_056522.1, read on the forward strand.
ATAAGAGGGCACTTACATCTGGCGTCCCTCAAGGAGCCATTCTGTCCCCCATGCTATTCAACATTTACATGAAACCGCTGGGAGAGATCATCCGGAGACATGGGGTGTGGTGTTATCAGTACGCTGATGACACCCAAATATCTTTCTCTGTGTCTCCGACTGATGCAGTGATCAGGGATGGCATCTCTCCTCTAGATGCTTGTCTGGAGTCAGTAATGGGCTGGATGAGGGAAAACAGACTCAGTTTGAATCCAGAGAAAACGGAAGTACTCATGATAGGTTCCCCTGGCCCAGGGATGGAAATATGTTCACCTGTCCTGAATGGGGTCACGCTCCCCCTGAAGGACTCTGTTCGCAGCCTGGGGGTGCTCCTGGACTCGTCACTCCACCTTACATCTCAGGTGGCTGCGACTGTCAGGAGCACTTGTTATCAGCTTCGGCTGATCCACCAGCTGCGACCCTACCTGGGCCGAGGGGACCTTGAAACGGTGGTACATGCTCTGGTAACCTCTCGGTTGGATTTCTGTAACGCGCTCTACATGGGGCAACCCTTGTACCAAACCCAGAAGCTTCAACTGGTGCAGAACATGGCAGCCAGGCTGGTCACTGGATGCCCCAGGACCAGCCATATAACACCTGTTTTACAAGATCTACATTGGCTGCCTATTCACTTCCGGGCGAAATACAAGGTGTTGGTTATCACCTATAAAGCCCTAAATGGCTTGGGCCTCTCCCCATATAATCTGCCCCGCACTCTCAGGTCGGCCGGGAAGCAACTGTTAAGAGTTCCAAATATGAAACATTCTGTGTCTGCACAAAGGGCATTTTCCAGCTCGGCCCCGCAGCTCTGGAACTCTCTTCCCAATGAGCTCCACTCGGCTACCTCCCTCGACATATTCAGGAAGAGGTTAAAAACCTTCCTCTTCAAACAGGCTTTCCCCCAGACAATGTAACATCCGCTCTCCCCCCGATGTATTGATGCACCTGCACTTTCGCTAGCTATTATTATGGTTTTAATCGGTAGGTTTTTTTAGCTGTTTTTAATCTGTTTGATTGTACCGCTTGCGTTTTTTACATGTGTATGCTGTTTGGGATGTTTTGTGTACTGCCGTGCTGCTGCATCCCGCTTTGATCTGGAAAGGAAAAACGAGATACAAATAAACATTATTATTATTATTATTATTATTATTATTATTATTATATGTTGGACCCATTCCAGTGAGTCTTGGAAAATGACAACTTTATCAGTAAATAATGGAAATGTGGACAGAATTTGGTCATTATTCTGAGGTACTAGATAGTCTGAGATGCATTTAAGTACCTTTAAGAAATGGATGTTTGCCAGTACTTGAGCTTTTTAGAGGTTCTGATTCAGCCCTGATACTGCTTATCATGGTGACCGAAAAATGATTCCTTACCCCAGAGTCACAAAGCATGACATTGTTTTTTGTACTCCTTGGTTTGGTGCTTTTGCATGTCTTTAATTATTCATGAAGATGGCTTTAAATTACCCCTCCTGTTTCCAGGCAAGTTATACCTTCAAACAAAGGAATACCAGGGTGGCACTATATAAAATGATCTGACTTTGATGTTTGACCACATTATTATTCAGGATATTTTTTAAAAAGAAAAAAAAGGCTATTCACTGCTGTAATAAGACATTTTCATTTTTAATATCAAATGTGGTTCATTTCTCTATAAGACCATTCTTGGAAAAAATACATAATGAGCTTATTCATTCCTTCTGGAGATCAGATATGCAGGTAAAGAAAGCAATGATAGTGCAGCTCATTTTTTTATTCTAAAGCTTGGATTTTTACAATCTTCAGGAAGCTAGATAGCCAATTCTCTTAGGTTTCTTTTTAAATGTTTGCCTCCAGCTTGTGCCCTAAATTTTGTGTTCAGACTTGTCCTAATATTACCAGTGGGCTTTAAGATCTCTTCCCCTCTCTTCAAGTGATGTAGCTTCTTTAAAATGCAGCAGCACTGTGGCGATATACCTGACATGCTCACTTACCTCCTAGAGGAATAGATTTCACTCTCACTTTTAAAATATCACTGGGTAAAGTATTTATGCTGAGCCCATGAAAGGGCAGAGAATTGTAAAATGCAGATATCCTCAGCCTTCACATAAGCACACCAGGGAAGGTCACCTACACTTCTGTGCGAGACATATTAAAATATAAAACCTCCAGGATCTGATATTCACTTGCTGGCAAATGATGGACACTAGGTGGCAGAAGCGCTCCTTCAGCTGTTCTAGATCTTTCTTCTGGTGTGGGCTGTAATTAGGTCACTGGAGGTAAAGTAGGACTGAGTGATAAATAAAGTAGGCTCTTTCTTCTTTAACAAGAAGCCATTTAATTTCCCCTTCTTTTTAGGATGTGTTACAAAGGTAGATTAAACTTTTAAAAGGGAGGGATGCATCCTCCTTGGGCTAAGAAACTTAAATTCACTAAGGAGTAACAATGGAAAGAAAGAGCAAAAAAACCAATTGAGGGGGAAGTAAGGGAGCAATTTCTCTTTAGTGACATTGATATCCTGTTTAGAATAACTCCAGGGAGAGGAAGGGCTGCGAACCGTTGTTTGCCCTGCCACACCACACGTTTAAACGGGCACACAGCACTCTTTTTTTCTGTCAGATTTTATTACAATAAAATCTGGCGAAATGCACACCACAGAGAAAAGGGAGAGAGAGAGAGAGAGAGAGCTCACATCAACTTAGCCATGAAAAAAAAAAATCACCCAATAATTTCTGTCAGAGCAAAAACATCTTGAGGAACTATATCCCACCTACACACACATACAGACATTCCCCAAAATCTCAATATCCTCAGAGAAAGGCTAGCTGTTTCATGGTGGACATGTGCAAGTCTCCTCAGTTTTATTTAATGAAAAGTAGTGAAAAGGCTAAGACTGAGTGAAGGAATACATAAATGCATAGTGAGTAACTAAATCTTTTCTCTTCTTTCCACTCAGCATTGCCCTTCCCAAAATGCTGTCATATACTCATGGGGGATGGAGAAAGATACAGGGATTGTCATCTTATTGTCTGTGGATACAGAAACAGCTTGGAGAGGAAATATTTTTTAAGAAAATAACAAGCCAGAAGTAGTTCATCACCTTTTTTCCTGCTTATACTTGCAGATCGACAGAGTGATTTAGGAGAGAGGAATGTTCTTCTTAGACAGCAGCCTGGAGTCTATTGGTTAGTTTCAGCTAATATAGATCCATTGAACACCTAAGCAAACCCCATTGATTTACTGGGTCCACTCTAATTGGAACTAAAAATCCACAAATATAATACTAAATTGGGCACAATGTCCCTGAGCTTTACTGTATTAGCTAAGCCATGCCAACACAGCAGTGATTCTTAGGTCCCTGCTTCATGCTGTCCACTGCTACTAGGGATACACTACAGTAATAAATGGCCACATGGTACCATTTACCTGAGAGAGTTTTAGAAGGACAAGCAGTGAAGATGTTCTCCACAATGTAAGTCCTTTTTGCAAACCTCAAGGAGCCTAATGGACTTTTCTTGCTTGCTTTTCCCAATGTATCCATCTTTCGTGCATGTGTCACTTTGCTAAGAGGAAAAGTGATGGTAGTACTGACCTGCCATACAGAGTTGCTTAAACTTTAAGACTGTTCACAGTGTGACCCATCAAACCCAAAAGAACCCATCAGCCATGGATATAATTTGCAAGGACTGTAGGTTGAAGAAAGCTCCATGATGCTCAATAGAGCTTACTCCCAGTGAAGTGTGGATAAGACTACAGCCTTAATTAACTTGTTGGTTTAACAAGATTGGAGATATCAGAAGCTTTCTCTGGGCAGTGAGAAGCATGGAATGCTTTGTCACTCTATGCAGGGACAATAGGGAAAATGTTATCTGAGAGAGAACAAGTTTAAATGATACCAAAGCAGACAAGTGACTTTGGGGAAGGGGTTGCCATTTATTCCAGAAAACCTGAAAAATCCACATAGAAGGGACTAATAAAATGTCCTGGTTGGCTGGATCAGTTGAAGCAATAAATGCTGGATTTCTCTTTTGTCACAGGCTGAGAGGTAGGTTAAAATATGGCAGTGGAAAGAAGATTGGCACTGGTGGGAGCCTCATCTTGCCCTGCAGGTTCCAGTTGCTACTGCACAGGTATAATATTGCCACCTTATTCTTTCATTCCCTTTCCCCATCCCCTGACAGGCCCTAAAAGCAGAAAAGGAAAGGTGAGAAGCAGAAATGGCCTTGTGTTGTGTAGTGATTGTTGCTGGCTCGAGCTTAAGGCTAGGCAGCATGGTGGAACTTCACTTCCAAACAGCTTCACAAGTCCCATTACTCTGAAGATGTTTGGAAGCATAATCAGAGTGCAAATTAATAATATGCATAATTATAAGAATTTGCATAGTATGGAAATTAGATGCCCCCCATATGGAATATAGCAACCCTAGGAAAGGTCCCACCTACCATGACATCATCTGGCCCACAGTCTTGATTCTATGAAGGCAGAGAGAGAGAGGATGAGGAGCTTGAGACCAATCTGCCTCCCCTGGGAGTGCAAAAACTAGGGTAGGCCCAAGATGTTTTTCTCATTGACAAATAGCAGAAATTGTGTCCCTGTTCACCCAAGCCAAGATACATCTTGATCACCTTGGGAGATTATTATGGATTATTATTCATTTATGCACCACCTTTCTCAATAATAGTACTCAAACTGGCTAACAACATATTTTAAAGCATTACAAATTAAAAACTATGCAAAATAATTAAGGAAAGTGTAAATATAAGAGTTATTTTAAAAACAGTTAATTTATAAAGTTATAATATTAAAAACATTAAAATCCGTTGAAAGACTATATGTAAACCTTAAAAACAGCACCACACACCATTAAATGCCAGCTCAGGCAGTTTCTAAAAGCCTGACAGCAGAAGAATGTTTTGACTTGCTGATGGACAGAGATCAAGGACTCTCTCAATGTCTTTCTAGGGAGGGAGTTTCACTAGGAGCAGCCACAAGGAAAGCCCTCTCCCTTGTTCCCACCAAATGATCCTTAGAAGCTAATTGTATAGAAAGATGGGACTCTCCAGATGATCTTACAGTGCTAATGGATAAAGATCTTCTGTAGAATTGATGAAGGTGACACCACGGCCCCCAGAGTAATGTAATATTTGGTAATATCTGAGCAAAACGCACAGGATGCTCTTCAGATGGGCAATCAGATAAGGAAACCTTTTAAAGGAAAAACCAATGTAGTAGTTAGTGACTTCAGTTCCCTTGACATAGACTGGATAAGTGCATGTGCCTGTCATCAAGAAGTCAACCAGTAAAAGCTGGTTGTGAAACCTGGACAGTGAAAAAACTGATCAAAAGAGAATCTTTTGATTTGAAATGTGGTACTGGAGGAGAGTTCTATGGACTGTAAAAAAGACAAATCACTGAATCCTTGAGGAAATCAAGCCTGAACTTATCACAACAAGACATGACTTACTAGAAAGGACAATTATGCTGGACAAGATAGAAGGCAGCATAAATAGGAATGTCCATTACAGGTGGATAGACTCAATTAAGGAAATCACAGCCTTGAGTTTGGAAAACCTGAGCAGGCTGTTGATAATAGTGTGCTTGGAAGTCTCTCATTCATAGGGTCACCATAAACTGAAGTCAACTTGACGACAGTTAACAACAACAACAACAACAACAACAACAAAACAATATATGAGAATGAAAAAAAATCAGAATTATTCTCTATGCTGAACAAAATTCCATGGAATCTTATGAGAGCACTATTGCCTCCATGTCCTTCTGGTGAGTTTCACATAAGCATTTACTTCGCTGCTGTGGGAACTGAATGCTGGACTAAATATGTCTTTAGTCTGATCCAGCAGGGCTTAACCTTTGCTTGTATATTGTAATTCTCATTGAGCTAAAGTATGGCATGTTTAGTAAGAATTAACTGAAAAGACACATTCCCAGAATGATTTATGACACTACAAGAAAACAAATACCTTTCCCCACATATCCGTTAAGGGGCTACAATTTGCAGAATGGTTTTGTCATATCTTGTTCCCAGGACCCAAATTTGGACTAGTAAAGGCTGACAGTAAGGGCTGTTCAACAGTGGAACAAATTCCCTCGGAGTGTAGTGGAGTCTCCTTCCTTAGAGATCTTTAAACAGAGGCTGTATGGCCATCTATTGGAAATGCTTTGATTTAGATTTCCTGCATGGCAGGGGGTTGGACTGGATGGCGCTTGCAGTCTTTTCCAACTCTATGATTCTATGATTCTATTATTATGGGACAGACAGAGAAGAAGGGGAACAGGGTGTCATGACTCATTTCTGGGACCCAGGTTCAGACTCTTAACACAGACAGGGAAACAGAGGGACAGTGTGTTACACCTCAGGCAGACTATGACACAGATAGAGAACCAGAAGGACAGGGGGGCATGCCAGTCCTTGAGAGAGACCATGGAACTCCCGAGAAGCAACAGTACACAGATATGGACTCAACAGTAGCTATCACAAGCAACAGTAGATGAGAGAAGGGAGGGTTTAATCATTCAGATAATTTATACAAGAAATGCTCATTAATCAGGCAATAGCTATGAGAGGATGCCAGGTCATAAATAATCCAGCAATTCCCTCAAGACATTGTTGCTGATAACCAACCATTCTGGAGGAAGCAACACTTTCATGTCTAGATTCCTGTCTTGTGTTTCTGAAGAACCTTGGACCTTGCATCAAAAGCTGACTATGCCACTGGACACTCCTTTGGACTGATGCCTTGCATTTATTGTTGTAACCTGCTGACCTGAACTGCCAGACTCTGAGAACTGTAACTGTCTGCTTAGCTCCTGCATGATTGGGGGCTGTTTCTGTCTCATCATTGATGGACTTTGCTTGGTATTTGCCCCTGGCTGGCCTCCATGACAGGACTGGTTTACTGTTTTCAATCATTTAGCATCTCTGTGTAGTAACTGATGATTTTTTCTGCTCCCTAAGAATTTAATTCATATGTCTCTGACTGACATAGAATCCCACCTGTCTAATAGTCTTTCATCTCCAACAAGAACTGATGTGTATATAGACATTGTGCAATCTGATGTACTTGTGTTTAATGATGAAATCAGGAACAATCAACTTAAAGCTGTATGCAAACACAGCTAGGGAATAAATCCCCCCATTTGAAATACTATTTATACAATTTGCCTTATGATCTACAGCAGTGCAGTCAAACTGAAAAAAGGGAAAGCCAAACAAAAAAGTAAACCTCATTTGATAGTCATTGTGATCTCTCAGATGTCATGGTTTTGATGGAACAGATCATTCAACGTGGTTCACATTAACTGCTCTATGCTGACAAATAAAAACATGGAGAATTCTAAATTCAAGTGAGGTTTAGGAAAATGTATTCCCAAACATATTTTCACATATTAAACTAGTGAAATAGAATAAGACCTAAATTCCAATTCTTCATTTAAAAAAAAAACCCTTTGCATGACATTTTGAACTCTTCCAGGAAAAAGAAAATGAATTTTCTGCCATTTTGATCCAAGCAAGCCTGCCTAAATGCATACAGTTATGTATGCCTCCCTGTACTGTACTTTACTTATGCCAGGCCTTAGGCAGGGACGTAGCTAAGGGGGGGTTAGAGGGGTCTGGACCCCCCTTCTTGCTCCTCCTTCTCCTCCTCCCATCAAAAGAGCAGAGGAGACTCAGAGACCAGGGAAAGAGGGGGAATGGCAAGATTAAAGAAGTCAGTCGCCCAGAGCTAGGGGAAGGGAGGGAGGGAAGAAGGCCCAGAGAGAGAGGGAGGGCCTCCTTCCTTCCCTGTGACTTCTTCTTTCCCTCACTCAGGCTGCATCCACACTGGACAAATAACCCAGTTTGGCAGTGCTTTAACTGCCTCTCTGGCTCAAAGGCTTTGGAATTCTGGGAGTTTGTTGTTTGTTTGCTCCGCTCCGCTCTGGGCCAACAACAAACTCCAACTCCCAGAATTCCATAGCAAAGAGCCAGACAACAGAGTTAAAGCGCTACCAAACCGGGTTATCTCTCCAGTGTGGATGCAGCCTCAGTCTCCTGAGTCCTTCCGCTCCTCCTTCTCCTTCTTTTGCCAGAAAAAACTAGTCTCCGTGTGGAAGGAGACCAAGAGGAGGAGGAGGAAGGAGAAGAGAAGGAAGACACAAAGGAAGGAAAAAAGGGAAGAACAAGGAAGAACGATAGGAAGGAAGGGAGGGGGAAGGAAGGAAGGAAAGAACTAAAGGAAGAGAAGGAAAGGAAAGAAGAGGAAGGAAGGAAGGAAGGAAAGAAGGAAGGAAGGAAGGCTCTAAAAGGAAGTATAAAAGAAAGAAAAGGTAACTTCTGACTTTCCTTTCAGCAGTTATATCCATATACAACATAGTAAAATGTACATAACAACAACAACAACAATAGTAATCTCTTATCAGCTACAGGTTGAGTCTCCCTTATCCAAAATGCTGAGGACTAGATGTATTTGGAGGTTTTTTTAGAGTTTGGTATATTTATATATGTATAATGAGGTATTTTGGAGATGTCACCCAGTTCCAGCCATCTTTGTTTCTTATGCATCTCACAGATGTAGGCTGAAGGTAATTTAATACACAATATTTTAAAAATAATGTTGTGCTTCTGT
>NC_056522.1:90830311-90901646 GCF_019175285.1 Sceloporus undulatus
TGGGGCTGTTTCTGCTCATCATTGATGGACTTGCTTGTTATTTGCCTGGTGGCCTCATGACCAGGATGGTTACTGTTTTCAATTAATTTAGCATCTCTGGTCGTAAACTGATTGATTTTTTCTGCTCCCATACGAATTAATTCCATAAGTCTCGACTGACATAGAATCCCACCTGTCTAATTAGTCTTTCATCTCCAACAAGAAACCACTGTGGTGTATATAACATTGTGCAATCTGATGTATTGTGTTTAATGATGAATCAGGAACAATCAACTTAAAGATGTATGCAAAAAACAGCTATGGCATAAAATCCCCCCATTTGAAACACTATTTATTACAATTTGCCTATGATCTACAAGCAGTGCAGTCAAACTGAAAAAAGGAGAAAGCCAAAAACAAAAAAGTAAACCTCATTGATCGTCATTGTGATCTCTCAGATGTCATGGTTTTGAGGAACAGATCTATTCAACGTGGTGGTTCACCATTAATGCTCTATGTGGACCAAATAAAAAACATGGGAGAATTCTAAATTCAAGTGAGGTTTAGGAAAATGTATTCCCCAAACATATTTTCACATATTAAACTAGTGAATCGAATAAAAAGGACCCTAAATTCCCAATTCTTCATTTAAAAAAAAAAAAACCCTTTGCATGACATTTTGAACTCTCAGGAAAAGGAAAATGAATTTTCTGCCTTTTTGATCCAATCAAAGCCTGCCAAATGCATACAGTTATGTATGCCTCCTGTACTGTACTTTACTTTTGCCAGGTTAGGCAGGGACGTAGCTAAGGGGGGGTGGGGTTAGCGGGGTCTGGACCCCCCTTCTTGCTCCTCCTTCTCCTCCTCCCATCAAAAGAGCGAGGACATCTAAATTGGTTTAATTACTTTCAAATCAAAGATATAAATTTGTAGAGGGACTCCAAAAAAGGAGGATAGAAGAGAAAATGAATTGAGTTGGATGAGTACTTTGGCAACAGACAAAAAGAAATATCGAAGATATACCAAAACTATTGTGTTAGTCGCTTACTAGACGCGGATACGATTAAGGCATATATGCCGGAAATGGGCTCAAGATTTGGTGAAGGGAAGGAAAACAATTGATTTGCGGGGAAATGGCAAAAACACCTGGAAAAAGACTCGGATTTACTATTGCCCAAGAACCTAAAGAGATTCCCTTAAAATAATAAATAGATGGTTATTACTACTACCCTTGGAAGATTAAAAAATGTTTAAATTAGACCACGGAAAATGTGGCGGTTGCCACATTGTGAGAAAGGCAATTTAATACATATGGTGGAAATGCAGGGTGATTCAAGATTTTTGGAAAGTCAATACATAAATTCGATACACAAATTATATTAGAAATAAACTTTCCATTAGATCCCAAACTTTACCCTAAATATGACAACTGTATTAAAACCTGAGGATGAGAAGCACATATTCGAGGAAGTGCTCTATATGGTAAACGTCCAGCAAGAGTAGATGATACTAAGTTGTCGAAATTAGTAAAGCCCCAGTTGGATAATTGGATATGAAAGTCCATGAGTATAGAGTTGCCTTGATGTAATCCTCTTGTAAATGTAAAGAACTTAGTAAAACAAATATTGAGTGAAGGAAGATTGGAAGAAAGTGATAAGCTTTCGGGAAAAGGAATGGAAACATAAAGGGGGGACTTATTTAACATGTATATAGTGTAACTCATTGGTAATTAAGGTTTTCCCTTCATCACAAAATGCTATTTTAGATTTGCCTTCCACGAGGAAAATAGACTTCAACTGACCCCCCTTTTTTTTCATATATCCCCCGATTTTTTAGTCATATTTCTACGCCAAAGAGCAGGCTCCGAGACTACCTGGAGTTACGAGAAACATGTAAAGGGTTTATTAGACAGACTAAAAAGATGCAACCAAGGCAAAAATACCACAAAAAATTTAAGAGTGATATAAATTTGGGGCTCTATGTGACAGAAAACTAGGCATTGTATTACATAAATGGTGTGGAAATAAATTGTAACTATTTGCTTAAGTTGTTATAATAGCTACTTATACACATTACGGCAAGTTAGATAAAACTAGAATTAATTTATCTATTGAACGTGAGAAACAACGTAGACCTCTAGATTATGTTTAAGCAGTATTTCCTCTCAATCCAGCGGAAGAAAGGTGATCCAACGAACGAAAGTGTTTTGAAGATAAGAAGACTTGGATGCAACGGCAAATTTAATATGAAAGATTTTTAATTTTACTTGTAGTATGAACATACAGTTGTAAATGTCTTACAATTTATGTGTTTGTTTTTATATGGAAAACCTGCAATACAAGATTATTAAAAACAAAAGAAGCAGAGGAGACTCAGAGACCAGGGAACGAGGGGGAAATGGCAAGATTAAAGAAGTCAGTCGCCCAAGTCTAGGGGAAGGGGGAGGGAGAGAAGGCCCAGAGAGAGAGGGAGGGGCCTCCTTCCTCTCCCTGTGACTTCTTCTTTCCCTCACTCGGCTGCATCCACACTGGACAAATAACCCGTTTGCATTGCTTAACTGCCTCTCTGGCTCAAAGGCTTTGGAATTCTGGGAGTTTGTTGTTTGTTTGCTCCGCTTCCGCTCGTGGCCAACAACAAACTCCAACTCCAGAATTCTAGCAAAGAGCCAGGCCAACAGCGTTTAAAGCGCTACCAAACCGGTTATCTCTCCGTGTGGATGCAGCCTCAGTCTCCTGAGTCCTTCCGCTCCTCCTTCTCCTTCTTTTGCCAGAAAAAACTAGTCTCCGTGTGGAAGGAGACCAAGAGGAGGAGGCGGAAGGAGAAGAGAAGGAAACACCAAAGGAAAAGAAAAAAGGGAAGAACAGGAAGAACGATAGGAAGGAATGGGAGGGGAAGGAAGGAAGGAAAGAACTAAAGGAAGAGAAGGAAAGGAAAGAAGAGAAGAAGGAAGGAAGGAAGGAAGGAAAGAACGGAAGAAGGAAGGCTCTAAAAGGAAGTATAAAAGAAGAAAAGGTAACTTCTGACTTTCCTTTCAGCAGTTATACCATATACAACATAGTAAAATGTACATAACAACAACAACAACAATAGTAATCTCTTATCAGCTACAGGTTGAGTCTCCCTTATCCCAAATGCTGAGGACTAGATGTATTTGGAGTTTTTTAGAGTTTGGTATATTATTATATGTTATACTGATGGTATTTGGAGATGGGACCCCAGTTCCAGCCATCTTTGTTTCTTATGCATCTACAGATGTAGGTGAAGGTCAATTAATACACAATATTTTAAAAATAATGTTGTGCTTTGTTACATGAGCTTCAGCAAAACCCTGAGACCCTATTCCTTGTATATTCAATAATTCAGTCTTGATCTACACCTTCAGGATTCCCAAGTTTCTTGAGTTGAGGTCAACTTGATCTCAGGGTCAGTTTTAGGTTTTGGAATATAATTCAGATTTCAGAAGTCCAGATAAAGGAGATCAGACTCTACTATGTACATTTCTTCTGATATGGACTCAGTTTTCAAAAACAGTCATTTCTCTGGATTTTTGCAACAACAAAAAAGAGGAGGGTCTGTGATTCAAAAAGCAAGAAGCTTCCTTCCAGCCTTGTTTTTTCTCTTTTTTAAAATAAAAAATGAAATACGTTACCTGGCCCCTTTTCAGCATGTCAATGGGATGCTTTGATGGAGAGTTCCTGCATGGCAGAATGGGGTTGGAGTGATCCGGGCCCTTCTTTGGGTCTCTTCCAACTCTATGATTCCATGTGCTATAGCACTCTGATCTTACTGTGTTTAATTGTTTTAATTTATAGGTTTTTAAAGTAAATAAAGTCTTATATGCAAGTCATGCATGATGCTGGACATTGCACTATCATTTTTTATTGATTATTTTATCTCTGCCTTTCTCCCAAAATAGGATTCTCTTAAAGGGGTTTGTTTTTTTATAAAAGAAAGGAAAGTATATGTCTTGAGTGAAGATAGATAGATAGAAATCGATATAGATAGATAGATAGATAGACTATTGTATGATGTATGTATGTCTTGGAATTAAAATTCCTCTTGGAAGTGGGAATGAATGTAGTGTGGATGCAGCCTGGATCTTAGCTCAGTCAGGAAATTGGAATGCAGTTCTGTGCAGAGCTGGGGAGTTCCCAGAATCCCCCAGCCAGGTCTGGCACGGTGGATTCTGTAAGTTATAGTCCCCAAGCTCTGGTTTAGCATTTGGAGATGGGGTGGGTGGGTGGGAGTGAGAGAGACTCTTTTCTCTTCTCTCTTGGGTCCTACTTTGGGTAGAGGCAGGATATCAATCAATCAGTCAATCAATCATCACAATCAATCTGTGGGCTACATCAAAAACCTGGATGGGAAAGCAACTGTGACTGCGGAAATCCACGTCCAGATTGGAAAAACAGATATCTATATTGTTCTATGTTATAAATGTTAGCAGTTTATGGTGTGCTAGCAACCACAGGGGCTTCAGGAAATCCTTCTCCTCTTTTTATAACATATAATAATAACAATAATCATTTTGGAATTGGGGGGGATGGTGGGAGGACCAAAACAATGACCCCGCGCCACAATGGCCCATAGCTGCCCTATTTAATCCTCTTACCCCATAGCGGTTTGGTCAACTGGACAACTATGACTCTGGAGTCCAGGGTTCGTTCCCAACTGAACCATACAAAGCCACTGGAGATCGTGTTTAAGCCACAAATGCATCTGAGGAAGTAGACTGAAGTCTAGAAAGCTCATGCTCCATTTTCTTTCTTGAGTCTCAAAAGTGCTACAATATCTCTCCATTTATATTATATTTATTATTATTATTATATTATTATTATTATTATTATTATTATATTATTGGATCTAAATGATTGAGGAAAACTCTAGGAAACTGACATCCAGGAAACTCATGCTGCCAATGTGTTTCTTTCAGTTAGTTCAAGGGGCTACAAGATCTCTCTACATGTTGTTGTTTTGTTGTTGCATCTGAGAAGCAGCGGTGTCCAAAGCTCATGCTGTCAATTCTTTCTTTCAGTTGTCCCAAAGTGGCTATAAGATCTCTCACAATGGGTGTTGTTGATTTTATGATTATATATATAATCACAGCATCTAAATGCATCTGAGAAAGTAGATTGAAGTCTAGGAGTCCTCCCTCTCTTTCCCCCCTAATGAACCTGAGGAACGCAGCCCCCCTTCTTCCCCTCCTCTTTGTGTGTATGGGGCCTGTTTACAGACTGCAAAATAAAGCTGCTTCGGGTCTCTTTGGAGGTTGCTGTTTAAATGATGCATGAGTCCTAAGATCGCACCAAAGCCACACTCCATTCTAAGCACTGGAGTCCAGCTTTGGTGCAGCTTCCATTCTTAGGATGCATGCATCATTTAAACAGCATACCTCCAAAGAGACCCGAAGCAGCTTTATTTTGGCAGTCTGTAACAGGCCTGGGAAGCTCTTAGGCTCTCACAATGGTGGCACTTACTCTGGACCCCACCCTTCCCAAAATCCTGGCTATGTCCCTGCTTTAGGGCTTAATCCATCAACCTTGTGTTCTGCTCCAGATCAACCTTAGCTTTCATTATGACAAAGCAATATAAGGGAAGCAGGTTTTCAGCCAGAGAGGTCTGCAGTGCCCTGCACTCATGCTCTTGATATAAAGATATCCTCTGCAAACTCAAGGCCCAGCACAGTTAGCTTTGATGTACTGATTATATTTAGGGAGAGATGACAAAAATGATATCAAGAATCATTCCCTTCATGAGCCAAAGAGGTGACCCACACTATCAAAAAGTGACGACCTCCCATGTGGCCACTGGTGGGAATTAAATGTGTGTATGTATTTACTTTTTTTATATTGGATGGTTGGTTGTTTCAAGATCTTGAAACAATGTCTAAGAAGACTATAATCCTGATTGTCTTGTCTATCTATCTAGTGCTATATCAGTATAGGCATTTCCATATAATTTTGTTTTTGTCAGTATATATTTTAAACTGTTGCAAGATGTCTTTTTTTTAGAAAAAGGTGTCAAAGATGTTTTAATAATAGGAACAACAACAATGCCAACTAAAAGACACATTAAAGGCAACATGGGAAGAGACTATGATGAGATCAATTCTACATAAGGAGCTCATCATTATAAAACAAAACTCAAATGTTCCCATGTTAACAATGTCAATTGTTAACTGCAAAAAACCTTTAAGAAATGGGGGAGAATGGTCTCTTGCTGTAATACATGATGTCATATGTTAGTACTGAGGTGAAACCTATCTCACCCTCTTTTGTTGACTTTCAGGAGCACATATGGCTGCATGCTGCCACCCAATGTCAGTCCCTTCCCCCATGCCCTTGTACACTTTCCACTGTTCCTCTCCCACAGTACCAAAGCTTTGAAACATTTTAGTTTTCTGGCACTTCAGTGGCTATTATTTAAGAAAAATCTTTCTTCTCTGAGACATTATCACATGGGCAATCAGACCGGACAAATAAAGCTTGTGGGCAATGTATTTATGCTGAATAACTTCATTTGCCTTCAGTGATGTCACTGGACAGTCAAACTGATAACAGTGCTATTTTTTAAAAAAAAAAAAACAAACACAAAGTATTGATATCATAGCTGCTACCATCATATCAAAGCAGTAGGCAATGAGGGTTACAAACAGCTGCCAACCACCATAAAAAGAAATTACCTGAGGGCTTATGATAAACATTTTTAAAATAAAATCTCCCTATCTATTTTCATACCAGAATGTGGATTCCCTCAAAACTGTGGCGCAGTGTTAGGCATGAATGTCTGTAGTCAATAGGGTGTCTATTAAAGTCATAAATCTGTATGACAAGGACTATCACCCACAGCTGATGACACATTGGGGGCAAGAGCCTATTGGTTCTAATCCAACTGATGTCAGATTTTTAGGCCCGTCTCCTTAATTGCCCAATAAATTATGTGCACAAGTTCTGAAATGCCTCATCCTGCAGCCACAGCTTTGTATACACCACCCAATCAAACCATTAACAGCACTGCAATGACAGAAGGGAGGAGAGTACATTAGGACCCCATCTATTCCTACTGAACAAACCATTGGAAGCATTTATAGCAAAACTGGAAAGATTTAAAAACAAATCAAAACAAAAACTGGCAACTGGCTATGTTGATTGATTGTTTCTGGGACTTGTAGTCCAAAATAAATATTTTATTATTTATTTAATTCATTTATATGCTAATTTTCTTCTGGAATGGGTTACCCAAGGTGGAAAAATATTTTTTCTGAGTCATACTTTGGTGTTTGAGAATATGCCTTGACAAGCTTTGGGCTCCTTGACTCAGATCAGAGCTGAATTGGAATGCATCCAAAAACACCAATCTATCAATAGTGGGTTGAACAGAGTCAATGGCTTTCTGGCATACTACACATATTATAATACTGGTTAGCAACCCAGCCTTATGTAATGCTTTTGGCTAGTTATCACATCTTTCTGGTTCCCAGCTTGTTCCCAGCTTATTATCCACTTACCCTGGCCTTAGGCAACATCTCTCCTTCTTTTGTCTCTCAGCAACTATTGTAAAAACAGAACTTGCCACTTCATCATCATACCCACAAGTTTTGCATTTCTGTGACTGTTCATACAGTCTGATTATAAAAATCCTTCATGTGACCAGTTCATTCCATGCATCTGAGGAAATAAACCAAGTCTATGAAAGTTTATGTTACAACTTCTTTCCCTTAGTCACAAAGGTGCTCCTTGATGCTTTTGCATAGTGATATTCTAGACTAATGTGGCTATATCTGAATTCTTGGCTCATATCACTTGATGTCCTAACTGGAAACTGTTAAAACTACCACTTATTCCAACAAGCCAGGATATATCATAGTCTGAAATAGCCATAATTTGTCCTAGTTGAGGCATAACTCCAAAGCACTGTTTGAAAAAGAAAGGAAAAACTGCAGTCCTGTAGCATCATATCACTTGTGTAAAAATCTATTTTGAAACTTATTTGATACTCAGGCTTGCCAAAGTGGCAGCAGTGGTGATAGAAATAGGAGAAGGAAAAAGCTGACTCATAGCCCTATTTCTTTAATGTCTGAGAACCCCCACCCCCCAGTGTACCTATTAGCTGTTGCAGCATCCCCTGACAGGGCTGTGGAGATTTGTCCAGCTGTTTTTCTATAGCTGGATATACAACAATGATATCATATTCCAGGATTTCTGCAGGACATGCAGAAGCTCCTGAAGGATGCCTGTTCCAAGGTGCTCAGTTATAGGAACATAGCTGGAAGCTTGTCTGCCAGTCGCCTTGTGCCAGCCAAGAAAGTGTTAGGTTGATGGGGCTTTTAGCAGAAGCTAAAAGATGGGGTTTGAGGGGGTTAGTGTGCTGAACTTTACAATATGCCTCCCAATGCAGAGAGGGAGTTATCCTCCCTTCCTTCTCCTGATAGTCCTCAGTGTATGAGATCCTACAGAACACTAGCCATTGCTCAGCATTACTCAGAATGGAGGGTTTCTGCAAATGTTGCACATACCATCAGAGTAAATGGCTTGTGCAAACATCACACATACTCATTCAACCTTTCTTTTCCTCCCCCACCAGATGCTCAGCCCACAGTTATGGACTGGTTGCTCTAACCCATAACTATTCCAGGCTGGTCTCCTGGAGCAGGGCTGGTAGAGGACTCTGTTAACCCTCATTCCAATTCCTCCCTTTCATTCTGTGTAGGGTGGATTATGTTCCAAAAGATTTCAGAACTAGAGCATCACTGCTTTTATCTCTGATCATACAAGAGCCTCATCTAAAGAGTCAAAGGATTCCAATATGTTTCCAGACACCATAAAGTACAACAGGAAGGGTGTGTTGAAGTAACAATTTAGTCACTGCATGCTTGGGGAAATCAGTGCTCATAGAAAGCCCTTGAAAAGTAATCAGTAAAAGTCTGTCATTGTTCATTTGACACCACTGTCATTATTTGATGTCATTGTTCATCAGTGTTCCATTTGTCACATTTCAGAAGTTTAACAAGATTGGAAATGAAGTGAAATCTTATTTAAGAATTGGAAACAGTGGGGAAGAGATATAAAAGCATTTTTATTTTCCCTTTTAAAATTGAAGAAATTAACCATTTTATCTTAGGAACTGCCTGGATGGTAATTGCTTTCCTCTTATCCTGTTAAGTAGAGATCCAGGAAATGGTATGAAGACAAATAGGTCAGTATTAAATATAAGAGGATGGGTAATGGTCTGGGAATACTCTGTGAGCCCCTCTTTTTTTTCCTAGAAAAAGAAAGGATAAAAGAAAGGAAAGTTTTTCAGTATATTAATCTGTTTTAGTTTTATGCTATCAAAGAAATGGAAGAAGGTATGTCACTCATATCTAAACTCAAGCTTATAAATTTTGATTTTTTTTACCTAACAACTTTTATTTATCAAAAAATTGTGTGTGCATGTTAAATGGAAAATATTAACATAAAATCAAAACATTTTATTTTACCTCTTAGATAAATATTAGTATCTTGAAGAAGTGAGCTTAAAATACAATACTTTGAATATGTACTGAGAAAAAAGTCTCATTAACACAATTTGCCATTATTATTATTATTATTATTATTATTGAACAAAATGTTATTCTTTATTAGCAACTGGTAGACCCTATAGATGGTCTTTTGAGGCCTAGTCCTGAAATTGCCAAAACAGAAGGAAATAGAGGATTAGGCAAAGTGGCAGACACATCCAAAGACATCATCAGAACACTAATGGATGGGGGAATTTAATCTACCACCCCTCACTTCATTTGAAAACATTATACTAATATCAAATTTAATTGCTAACCAGGGAGTTAGCATCATGGTAACTGGCATCCTAAAGATCCATGTGTGGCCTCAGCTACTGCACTGTATCACTTTTGCCTAGAGAATTAGAAAGTATCCTGGGGAATGCAGCTGAGTGGGAAAGAGCTATTTGGTGATGTCTGTCAGCTGAAATGTCTTAATGACATTCATAGCTGGCAGGTGTCTAAAGGTTATGAGGGTGACATGTAAGTCTGGAATCCTGCCACAATTCACCCACATAAATCTACTTGTAAATGTCCACTCTTCTGCCATAGACAATGTACATGGCCTTCTCTTGTTCTCACAATAGTACTCTGGTGTAGCTTAGACTAACAGATAATACAGCAACGTCAGGTTGGAGTACAACCTTGATTTGCCAGTGGACTCTTTAAAACATGATGATTTGTTATCTTGCTGTAGCAGATCAATTATTTTCCCCAGTTCTATATGTCAAGGTCAGTTTGCACATTAGGCAGAGGCAATACCAAATTTGTCATCGAGTGTTTTTGCAGGTAGGAGCTGCAGCCAAATACAAGTCACACATATAACGAGAGATTCCTACATTTTAGCATCTTAGCACAAGTCTTAATGTACAGGAATGATAGAGGTATTGGGCCTGGAAAAAAAAGAATTGGGGGGAAATTCAAGAATGTGGGGTTAGATCAATAATCAAAAGAGATCAGGGAGGCACACATTAGGAAAGTGACCTCTTAACAGAGCTGAGCTGAATAACTTTGTATTTCCATTACTGCCTACAAAGTTGCACTTTAGACAAGATAGAACCTTTCTGGGTTTTTTAAATAGAGCAACCAAGGTAAAAGTCTTTAAAATGTCATTTCAAAGGGCACTGTGTCATGAAGTGCTCAAACAAGCCCTAAAGAAACCTTTATTGGCTTAGGAAAGGATGGAGATACTTTACAACATTGGCCAAAAAGAGAATGCAAAGAAAGGTCTGGGTTGTGAAGATGAATCTGTCCTGTACAGATTCTGCTTGGGTATTTTCTTCTACCTTCAGTGCTAAAACTGTGTGGTATTTGAGCTATCTCCAGAGAGCTGGAAGGATCCCCTAGCTTGAATAATCCAAGTCCAAAAATGTGGAGTTTATCTGAGAGAAGTCATGCATGTTTGCATTGGCGTGATCTAGGTGGAATTAAGAAAACAGGAGACTTTTAAGATTTAGTTGTGACCCAATGTGGAAATTAACAGAAGGAAATGTATGTGTGTGTGTAAAGTGTGTGTGTGTTGTTGTAGTTACACAATTTGAAGCTGAATCTCAATGAGAATGAAGATGATTTTTGGCTAAGCTGATCCTCCTACACCCATTCTACATTAATAACTATCTGGTTATCACACTAATATTACACATCTGTAAATTAGTTTAGTTTGTGTATGTAGTAATCAGTATCATAAAGGATTAGAGAAATGGTAGAAGGGATACATATATGTCTATATGCCACAATGAATGTTATTAGAAGGATAACAAAATCCAGCCAATCTGCATACAGCTCCCCTTTTGTTTATCAGTTGCAGCATACAATATAACTTGTATACTATTTTAAAATGAATTGTTTAGAACATTTCCTTTTTTAAAAGAAAAAAGAGCTTTCATGGAAGTGGCTGTTTACTGAAAAGTAATAACAGTTAACTAAAATCAGCAACAGATGTTTCTGCATTACAATTAAACAGAAGAGGAAAAAGAAAGGCCTTTATATATTGTATGCACTTCTGTCATATTGCATACACCAGACCACTGTTACTGGCATGACTATCAAAAGCCAATTGTTGCTTGGTGTATCCACCCCTCTATTTCAGATATTTTTGGTGTCTGAGCAAGAGTAAGATATAATTATGAAGAGGGGGAAAAATAAGTCCAAGAAACTGGTTAATCAATATTGTTAAGAAACAGCATGACAGCCCTATTCAAGTAATCATCTATATAGAATTTTATCACTAAAGTTGAAGCACAGTTGTGGGCACCTTTTAGCTGCCTGTTGTTTCTGTTGTATCATCTTTCAAGGAATTTCTAAAATATTCCAAACATGTAGACTGGTTGTTGTTATTCTATGGAAGAAATCAAAGTGGTAAAACCAATGCTTGGGAGCACTTTGCCTAGGGAGATGCTGGCTAGAAGATCTTGTATGCTCTCTGAGGACAGCTGCAGCAACAACACTGCTAAGGGAATCTGTAAAGCATGGTCCAGGTGCCAATTTCCCCCAGATTGTCCCCACCATGTAGGCCTTACCCCTCCCAGACCAAATATCTCCATTTTTTTTTTGCAGCCACTCTCAAGGTGGTGACAGAAAGAAACATGCCTTCATTTCTTGTTGTCATTTTGAGAGGAATTGCAGAAGAAAGTGAGATAGCATGGGGCTCTGGGATACTTAGCTGGGCATATTTTGATGCATTTGGATGGTTTTAGTGGGAAATTGCATCCAGGGATGACAAGGGATGGCATTTTCTTTCATCAGCTTGCACCTTTTTGATTTCCATTTTGATGGCTAATTTTCTTCATCTATGTTTTTTTTAAAAAAAATACTATTGTGGCTGGTGGGGAATATGTATCTACTTTCCCATTTTCTCTCTGTTTTGATGTCCACACATGCCCAGTGAGGTATTTTGGAGGCAACTGCTGTTTACTCTGCCTGTATAGGCAGGTACACAACTACAATAAGGTTAGCAAAAGCAGATTCTGTTCTCTCCTAGCTCAAGCTTTATTCCATTATTTATCTGCAAGAAGGGCTCAGCTTCTCCCACATGCTTCTGCAACCTGGTACCAGAAGTCTGTTTTTCTTCAGCCCGCCTAATACTGGTGGGGGAGGGGGGTGTCCAGCTAGACAGAGAGCAAGAAAGAAAGATGGGGATGAGCAGACTTTAAAAGAATTTGCAAAAGGAGCTTCTTTGTTAGAGGTTTCATTAACTGAGCTGTGCCAGTAATATAAAAGGCAAATAGAAAGAACAAAAGATGAATTTGAGGCAAATGGCCAAAACCACCTTGAAAAACAAGATTTGCTGCCTCCTTCTTTTGTAAATCTTAAAATCTTCCTATTTTAACTTTAGCTGAAATCTGGAGAAACTCTAGATATGGGAACCTACCTCCCCCATGAGGTACTTCATATATCTTGCCAAAACTTTGTTGAAGTTACTCAAAATTCCTTCAATATTTTGTCTTGATGGAATCACCAAATTCAGATTTTGCTTTTAGTGGCCAATTGCCTAGGGAGGAACCAAGGACAGTATGGTAGTACTGACTGTAGGTCAGGCAAAGTCAGGCCATGCTTCAGCAGATGCTAGTGGGTTTGGGGTGTCAGTCTCCTGTCCATTCCTCTTGAATGCTGAATGCCCTGTCTGTCCCCTCTGTTAGAAGACAGAGCTTCATGTGTCTTCCTCTTTGTTTAATGTATCCTTATGGCTTGAAGTTAAGGGGAAATGGCTTGAAGTTAAGTGGACCTATTGGCAGTGGTGAGGACACATCCAACTGCCAGTCCATCTATCCTATATGAAATTGGGGGGGGGGGGGGGAGGCACCTTTCCCTTGGCTAGGAAAATATCCAAAGAAAAGAAACTTTAAAGGTAATCAAAGTAAGGAGAAAGTGAAGTTGAAGGCTTTCATGGCTGGCATCCATAGTTTTTTGGGGGATTTTCAGCTATGTGGCCATGTTTTGGAAAAATTTATTCCAGACATTTCACCAGCATCTGTGGATAACATCTTCAGAAAGCCCTGGCACAGAAGACAGTGGGGTATATATACTGTGTGAAGATTATCACACCAGCAATTGCTTCTCAAACATTGAGGAAGTGTGCGTGTGTGAAAGCGTGGTGCACTTCTTCAACGTCAGAGAATTGTCAGCTCCCTCTAACATCACTGAATTGTTTGGGGAGAGGGAATTTCCTCTGAATTGAAACTTTGTGTTCAGAGGAAATGCCCCCTCCTCTTGAAGAAGTGTGCCAGGCTTTCACACATGCATGCTTGCTTAATGTTTGAGATGTGATTTATCAGTACTTACCCCATGGTAAGCACTGGTGTGATAATGTTCTGTGACTCTTGGTTGAGAGAAAGTTGTTTACATGTTAATCTGTGTGTTGGTCTGTTGTTGAATGACAAGGTCTCAGGGTGTCCATTTAATTAGCAATCCATTGTCTGCTGGACCCCCCCCCCCCCCCGCTCCTGGGTGGTTATAAAATGCTGGTCATAACATGCTATTTGAAAACACTGAAATTCTGGATCATGCCAACAACTTACTATTATCTTGCAATGTTTTTGGTGGTCTCCTTCCATTATTGTATTATTACTGACCTAGTATTTGTATTCAACAGTATTTTTTCTGTTAGGGGAAAGAGTTATTATTTGTAATGTTTTGGGAGTATATGGGACTATGGTCTCCTGCTGCTATTATATTATTATTGTCTTAGTATCTGTATTGAACTGTATTTTTTGCTGCTAGGGGGAAGTTGATATTTGTTAGTTAGATTAACTATGTTAGGGTATATTTTAATTTATTATGTTGATACTGTGGATTTTGTATATTTTCTTATATATTTTCCTTGCTTTAGACATTAGGTTTATGTTTTGTATTCTGGCTTATGTTTACTGTATGATTATTTTCTGTATCTAATGTTCTTGTTGTAATCCACTTTGATTCCATGGAGAAAAGCGGAATAGAAATAAATTATTATTATTATTATTATTATTATTATTATTATTGCTATTAACTATCAGGCAGAATGCACAGGATTTCAAGCCATTGAAATCCATAAACAGTTAGACAACTTCAACAAGAAAAAAGAAACCCTGAAAGCAAACAAAGTTTGGCTACCAGTCCTGAAAAACACCAAAATTGAGACCCAGCAAGTGCAAATGAAAACCACCCAGGGTCAAGGGGGTTTCCCAGCAGAAAATGGATCACTAATTAAATGGACACCCTGAGGCCTTGCCATTCAACAACAGAGCAACAGACAAATTAACATGTAAATCACTTCTTCTCAATCAAGGGTCACACAGTATATTTGCCCCACTCACTTCCATGCCAGCATTCTCTGAAGATGTCAGCCACAGATGCTGGTGAAATGTCATGAATCAACTCTTCCAGAACACAGTCATGTAGCCAGAAAAACCCACAAAAAACTAAGGAGAAAGTCTCTCTCTCTCTCTCTCTCATACACACACACACACATATATATAAATTACTCTATGCTTTGTCAAAGAAGCATGCTTGACTCTTCTGTGTATATTCCCACAACAACCCTGTGGGATATGTTAATTTCATATTGTTTGGTGAAATCATGACTAGCAGGTCATACAGTGAATTCATAGTCACCTCTCCCCAAGCCTAGTTTAACACAGCACAAAATTAATTTGGGGCTCCTCTATAACTGTGTTGGGAGAAAGTGCTGCTTCTACTAGGGACATAGTTTCCTAGGAACGGCTGCTGAGTTATGTATCCTCCTGGCTTCTCTTAGAGGCATTGGTGGAGATGTTTTCAGAGGCCAGCCTGAGTTCATTAAGATCCTAGGCTCAATAAGGAACCCAGCTGTGCAGAATTACATATATCCACTAAACCCATATGAGAATGAAGCATACACCGCCTTCCTCAACCTTAGACTAGTTTGCTTCCCTTTAGGCTTTGATCAGAATGACCACAATTATATATAGTTTTATACTCATTTCCTTCAAGAATGACAGTTCATTAGCGTATGTTTACATACTGCCTTAGGAATAAACATGTGCATTCATAAACATACATGTACCTCCATTGGCCAGATGTCACCTCAAATTCTTCAAGCCAAATATCTTTTTCAAAATGAAGAGGCATTTTTAACCTGTAATCTATTTACTTTGAGAGGCTTGCTGGAGTTTGTGGGAGGAATTTGACACATCAGGAAATTTCCACTGCATCTTCTTAACAAGTATCACCTCTTTTTATTTCCGTTTTTCTTAATAACTGGCTTTATTGGCAATGTGTTGCTCCAGTGTAACTGAATATGTTTTGTAACTCCATCCTCGGTACCACTTACCTTCCAGTCAGAATTCTCTAATGCTAATTGGGACAAAGTAGTTGTACACTATCAATTCATTCTTTGTTCAATTTCCATCCATTTCATCAAAATTTTCATTTGCAGTGGGCTCAGGGCAGTGCACAAGTTCCCACTCCCTATTTTTTTCTCACAGTAATCAAGTGCCGCAAGCTCCCCGAGAGGACAAGATCATCCAATGAGCTCTGTGACTGAGTAGAGATCTTGAACCCTGGGCTAAGTTTAGTATTTTATTCACTGTAGGGTTCAGATGATCATATAGGATGGAACAACATATAGCTGCAGATGTGAGACAAGGGAGGGAGCGTAAGTCTAACCCACACTATCATTGCATGAAGCAGAAGAACCCTGCTATCCATGTGTTCATCTGGGAGAGGCTCTGTGCATGTACTGATGTACATGCAAAGAGATATCCTATGCAAAGTGACATTGTGGTTCAAGCACTGGAGCAATCTCCCTGCCTGCCATATTTGGACACTGCTGAATGTATGAGAGAAAATGGAGAGGCGTTCTGAGCAAGAGCTACATAAGACTCACAGACACTCTTAGACCACAGCAAGAATACTAGTTAGATAAATCAGAGTTCACACACTTGGTGCACCACTTTGGAAGCATTTTAAAGCTATGTACCTACCATTTTAGAAAGAGATACAAGTTCTTCAAACATACTTCACACATATTAAGATGTATGAACAAATCTCATGTGTTTAAAAGTATGACAAGAGGCAGCTCTTAATGAGATAGTCAGCATGGTACAGTGATTTAAGCATTTGGACTATGTCTTTGGAGACCAGGTTCCATATGTCAGAAATGACTTGAAGGCACACAATAACAAGCTCTTAATTATATGTTGCAACCATATCTTACTGATAAAACGTAAGCCCCAGATTTAATTTCTGGTGTATATACGTTTGGACAGTATTCCAATTGGCAAGATAAGTGAATCTTTGAGAAAGACTAGGTTTAGGAAAAGTTAGGCCCAAAACAGATGGGTAGGAGAAAAAGCCTGCTTCCAAGTTGATTGGGGGTGTGGCAATCACATGACACATGCCCTCAAGCTGCCTGGAAGCTGCCAACTCACCCCAACCTAGAAAAGCCGCCTTGAAAATGAGTGGGTAAAAATCACTCCTTTTCAGAAGCTGTTTTGAAACAGTGGCAATGGGTTGGTTTGGGGCCATGCTCATGCGATTGCCATGGCTCTGGGGTGAGCAGCTCCAGGGTGGCCCTGATCCACTCTTTCTGGGCAATCTGTTCCATCATTTAGTAGCTATGCTGGCTGTGGAAATCTGTGAGTTGTGGTGTAAAAGACAAAACCATATTTCCAAGCCCATTCTAGGAACTAGGAAAGCCACTGTCATTGAGAATAGGCAGTATGAGTTAGTTGGACCAATGGTGCATTCATAGCAGCTTGCTGTACTTCAAATGAGCCATTGTGATCCAAGATGGCTATGCTGGAAGAAGAACAAATTGTTGCATTCTAGTAATATTCCAGTTTTCTGACTTATCATAGGCTTTGTGCAGTAAAAATGTTTACTATACCCTTGCCTCCCTCTGCACACTACTAACAAACATTAGCTGTGATGTCACTGCCATTGTCTCTGAAAGGTCTTCCACCAGTGTTACTAACTACCACTTTTGCTGCCCAGTAATTTATTATATTCCAATCCATTAAAGAGGGATACAAAAGAAAGCAGCAACCTCAGGACTATTGCATTAATCTTTCATGCAAATAAAGTCATGTTCAAAAGTCCACAGTAAATACCTCTATCATATATGGAGCAAAAAATGTCAGGCTTTCAAGCTGGATTCAGGAAAGGAAGAGGCACTAGGAATCATATTGGAAACATATATTGGATAAGAGAACTCACCAAAGAATTCTAAAAGAAAATCAACATGTGCTTTACAGATTACAGCAAAGCTTTTGATTGCAGAGATCATGAATAGCTATAGTGTGCTCTTAAAGAAAAGGATGTGCCACAACATTTAATTGTCTGGATGCACAACCTATATTCAGGAAAAGAGGCTACTGTTAATACAGAATATGAAAAAGCACAATGGCTTTCAAATGGACAGGGGGCAAGGCTCCATTCCATCATATCTGTTCATCCTGCATGCTGAAAATATCATACACAAATCAGGATTAGTCTCAGAGGAAGGGGTGTGAAACTGGGGGAAGGAGCATCAACAATTTGAGATATACAGATGACAACATACTATGAGCAGAAAGACATGGAATCATTACTGAGGAAAATCAAGGAGGACAGTGCTGAGGCAGGTTTAATGCTGAACATATAGTAAACAAAATTAACAACCAAAGGTGATTTATGTAAATTTAATGTAGATGATGAAGAAATTAAAATAGTTAAAGATTTCACTATCTGTCGGGGATACTTTGATTGTGAGTTCCTGCATGGCAGGGGGTTGGACTGGATGGCCCTTGTGATCTCTTCCAAATCTATGATTCTATCGTTCTATGATTTTCCATACCTTGTATCAAGTCATTTATTAGAATGGAGCATGCAGCCAAGAAATCAGAAGACTAGGACTGGGAAGGGCAGCTATGAAAGAACTTGACACGGTCCTAAGTGCAAATATATTTCATTGAATACTGAGGGGCTGTGCAGAGAGCCCCTAAAGGGCATCCTCCAGCCATCCCTTTTACAGCTGGATCGGGGCTGCAGCAACCGTATACCACAGCCCCGATCTGGCTTTTGCCAGGTGCAAAAAGGAGCCGCAAAAGGTGGCTCCTTTTTGCACTCTGCAAAGGGTGTGATAGCTGCGGTGCTGCAGCTTTATGGAGCTCCTTTGATGCTGTGCCACGTGGACGCAGCACCAGAGGAGTGTTGTGATGCTGCATGTCATGTGATGCAGTGTCAGAGCACCCTGAGGGCGGAGCCGTGGCATGCGTCATGTGGACACTATGCCCCAACTCTGCCTCCAGGAGGCCCTTTCGCAGCAGTGTGCACAGCTCTTGAGTTTAGAATTGTCCATTTAGTATTTCCCATCACTATGTATGGATATGAGAGCTGAATGATGGGTAGAAAGAAAATAAATTTATCTGAGATGGTGGTGCCACAGATGTGGTATCTGCAGGTATTGTGAATGGCTAAAAAGACAAATAAATAGGTTTTAGAACAAATCAGGCTGGAACTCTCCCTAAAAGCCAAGATGACTATGTTGAGGCTATCATATTTAGCAAGTAGCTAGTACTCCCTAAGTGGTTTACAATGTGTAAGCTAATTACCCACATCAAACTGGGTACGCATTTTAGTGACCTCAGAAGGATGCAAGCCTGAGTCAAGTCTAAGCCCCTGGCTGGTACTGAACCCACAACCTTGTGGTTTTGTGAGTGAGTGGCTACAGTACAGGCATTTAGCCATTGCACCACCAGGGCTCTTTGGTCACATCATGAGAAGGCACGACTTACTAGAAAATACATTAATGCTAGGTAAAGTAGAAAGCAACAGGGAAAGAGGAAGACTGCATTACAGATGGATAAAATTGATCAAGAAAGCCATGGCCATGAGTCTGCAAGATCCAAGCAAGGCTGTTGAAGAAAGGGTGTCTTAGAGATGTGTCATTTATGGGGTCATCATAGGCTGAGGTCAACTTGAAGGCAGTTTTCTGAAAGCACCATGGACCGCAGAGCAATGTTCTGAGTCAAATGTGCTAAAGTGCACAATAACTGTGAAAAATCCATTTTTATCCTTCCACACAGGAAACAAATCTATAATAAAGACACCTTCTCTCAATAGTTAGCTGAATATGTGACTTGCATGATATTGCTTTGGGCTTAGTCAGCACAGAGGGTGGGTGCTTGACACAGCTGCCCCTGATCTAACCAGACACAATGTGACCCACACATCAAATTGCACCAAAGGAGATTTGTTTCCATAATAGACAAGAGAAAGCAATGCCTTTGACAAGAGCACTTGCAGCTGCCCTTCCCTATTAAAGGTAACTACCTTTTAATAGGTCTTTGGCACTGACTCCTCATTCTGTAAATGTTATTCTATTTGAAATAATCTGCATGCCTGTTGTTTTGGAGACATTTGTCACTGCTGCAGAAAAGGCTCCTGAGGAGTGTGTATATGTGTTGGAGGGGGAGAGATTTGATATGACTACAGCTTTCATAAATGTGATAATGATAGCAATTGAGGACTGCTCTGAACATCCTGATGGTCTTCTTATTACATGCACCACCGTCATTGATTCAGAAGTCTTCACTTTGTTGCTTTGTATCCATTTTCTTCAAATGGACAAGAGGAACCCCAAATCTAAAGCACTGGTTCTCTTCTTGGTTTGCAAATGTATCACTAATGGATGCCAACTAGAAATATTTTGACTCTTGTAACCATTGCTTTATTTGAAGACATCTCCATTGTGTGTACCACTTTTATTGTCCTGCCTCCATCCTAAAGAATTGAGGGATTTTTAGCTTGGTTAGATACTTAGGGGTTCGACAAACTGCCCCAAAAGGGCGGTCTGGAGCCACCAGTTTTCACTCCAGAGGGAGCCTGCAGCAACCAAACCGTGTGGGCTCCCTCCGCACCAAAAAGAACCTGCTAAAAGCTGTATGGACACCACCATCATGGCAGCCTCCTGTCCATATGGGGGCTACCATGATGATGCTAAAAGTGGGTTCTTTTTGGCACGTGTGAGTGCCGCCACTGTGTTGTGTCAATGATGCAAGCGCAGTGCTCTGATGTGCAAATGTGGCACCATGCTTCCATCATCATGGCGGCCCCATATGGCAGGGAGGCTGCCATGATGGTGGTGTCCGTACAGACTAGGGTTCAGGAGCATGCAGTTGGTGCATGCTCCCGAACCCTAGAATCAGCACAGACATGCCCCTTCCTACCTGTCTGTCTCGGGCCTTAGAATTCTTATTAGTACATTCTACCCACTCCTGCAAACCACAATAGTCAACATATGCTGAGAAGGTTTGTGTGTGTGGATTAAATCAGTTTATTTCTGTAGTATAGGAAATGTGGGCACACAGGCCTGCCTTGTAGTTCAGAGAATTAGCTTACAGCTCACTATGTGAGAATTCCAAGGGCATCAAATTATAGATCCCAGAATTCCTAAGTGACACCTATTGTAGTGGTAAGAATAATTGTGTAATAGGTCTTCATAGAATGCTCTTTCTCTAGCCTCTCCTTCCTTGCCTCAATAGCCTTTCCTTCTACAGAGCCTATTAAATAGAGAAGGATCACAACTCAATGGCAGAGAATATTTTTTTTTATGACAAATGTTCTAGGTTCAATCCTGGCATATCTAGTTAAAAGGGCCAGGCAGCAGGTGGTAGGAAATGTCTCTCTCTGACTAAGAGCGCCTGTCAGTCAAAAATGATAAGAGTAGGTTAGATGGATGAAGATTTTGACCTGGTATAAAGCAGCCTACATTCCTTAATGGTGGGCTATATCTGAGGAAAGCTTATTTCATAATATTTGTCTTTAATGTGTCAAAGAGATATGTGTTGTTATTTTTCTTATGGCAGACTAACACAGTTACCTTTCTGTTATATACTTAACACCACTTGCAGCTTTCTCCAAGATACAACATAAAATTATGCTTCAGACAAACAGCACATCGCTTAGTTCTTGAATTTTGGATCCCATGATCCAATGCATTAAAATGCATATTCAAAAGCAACTCAAGTGAAAGATGGCCGTCCGTTTGCCAAAGCAATCACTGTTCCTTGCTCTTGAATTTTAGTTATGGTCTGTAAAGCTTTGAGACAGTCTTTATACTTCCTAAAGGCAAACATCAAAAGCATGCAGAAAAAGAAGACATATTCAGTGGAGTACAAGCCACAATTCCTCAGTGATGCAATCTGAGAAATTCCTACTAAACCTCTTATGAACAAATGTTTTTTAAAAATAATTTTATTATTAAAATATAAATACAACCATAAAGATACAGAAGTTATATAAGTACACATACACATACATTAACATACAAGAACACAAATACATAGACAATCAACACACATCTTCTAACATACCACTAAGGCAGATATATCAAGATATATCAAGTATGGGTGTGTATATATATATATATATATATAGAGAGAGAGAGAGAGAGAGAGAGAGAGAGAGAAATATCATTCCGTTACCTAATAGTTGGTACTTGATTACACCCTCCTGTTATCTTACCTGTTCTCTTCTTAACCATCCTAACGTCCTTCCATCTTTTACCACTCTTCCTAAGTCCTTCCTTACCTAACTTCCCCTTCTAAATCTTCTTATCTTTCTCTCTATCTTCTACCTTTCTCTACTACTTGTCCTTAATCTACTTACTCTAACCCTCTCACTTACAAATATCCTCCTAATATATCTCACACTATCATTCTTCTTCCTCTCTGCCTTCCTACGCCTTCATACTTACTAACATCTTCTCTCTCACTTCTAAACACACACGTCTGCTGACTTCCTCCTACCTTCTTCTTAGTTTAGATTCTCCATACTATTTGACTTTCCATTTTTCTCTATTCCATAAGTGGATCCTATTTCCCTCCATTCCAAATATTATAACCATTATATCTAAGCCTTCTGTTTGTCCGAATTCCCGTTTTTATCTATTTAAATACCATTACCGCTACCTCTCCCCATCTTGCCTCTATAAATTTAATTACATTCGTCCATTCATCCTCCGTTTGTTTCTTTACTTCATTTCTTAATGTTTGAGTCAATCTATCCATCATAATAGCTTCATACAATTTAAATATCCATTCTTCTATCCCCGGGCAGTTATTATTTTTCCACTTTTGGGCAAAACATAATCGAGCAAGGGTAACCAAATACTGTAAAACAAAATTTTCCTTTCGTTTCCTTTTATACTATCTTCGAAAATACCCAACAACATGGTCTCAGGCCTCATCTGAATTTTCTTCCCCATAATAATTTCAATTTGATTACTAATCATTTTCCAATATTTTTTAGCTTCCTTACAAGACCACCAACAGTGATAAAGGGTTCCAATTTCTTTTTTACATTTCCAGCACAGATTATTATTGTATTTATAGATTTTTGCCATTTTAGCTGGAGTCATATACCAATGATAAAACATTTTATAAAAATTTTCTCTTAGGTTCTGTGAAACGGTAAGTTCATAATTATTCTTCCAGGTTCTCTCCCATTGATGCATTCCTATTGGTTGCCCTATTTCTTTTGCCCACTTGATCATATGTTCTTTCACAACTTCAAATTCCATCTCATATGTCAATATAATTTTGTAAATTTTCCCAATTAATTTTGAAGTGTCATCCAATAATAATTTCCCTAACTCTGAGTAATCTTGAGTTGGACCTATTTTTAAATTTTTGAGATCTTCTCTGTATCTTGACAGGATTTGATTATATGCAAACCAATTTATCTTCCACCCTTCCTCATTCAATTTTTCCCTTGATTTTAAATTAATTTCTCCTCTTTTTGTTTCAAGTAGATCCCTATATTTATACCATTTGGTATCCACAATCATTTCTTTCCTGTAAAACGCCTCATGTGGGGATACCCAGCCTTCTATATTTGAAGCTATTCTTGATTTATATTTGTTCCAAATTCTAATGAGGGAATTTCTGATCAAATGTGATTTAAATGATCTATTTGATTTATCTTTTCCATAAATTAAATAGGCGTGCCAACCAAAATTATTTCCGTCACTTTCAATTTCTAACAACTTTAAATTCTCTAAATTCATCCAATCTCTAAGCCAAATTAAACCACAAGCCTCAAAGTACAATTTAAAATTTGGTAGACTTAAACCTCCTCTTTCCTTAGAATCTTGCATTATTTTAAATTTAATCCTGGGTTTTCTCCCTTTCCAGATGAATTGTGATAGGTCTTTATCCCAATCTTTGAAGGCCTTGTCCGTTGTGATAATAGGGATCATTTGAAACAAAAACAATAATTTTGGCAACACCATCATTTTAATACTGGCTATCCTACCCATTAGTGGGAGACCTAATTTATTCCATTTTAACAAATCTTGCTTGATTTTTGCCCAAACTTTTTTATAATTATCTTCATACAAATTACTTGTTTTATTTGAAATTTGGATTCCTAAATATTTTACTTTTTTCTCAATTTTAATACCTGATTTATTTTCCAGTAGTTTTTGATCATTCTCTCCCATATTTTTTATTAGAATAACCGATTTCAACCTATTTATTTTACATCCTGTCATTAAACCAAATTTTTCCAACGTTTCTACAACTAATTCAATACTTTCCAGCGGTTCATCCAAGGAAAGAAATAAATCATCGGCAAAGGCTCTAATTTTATACTGCTGATTCTTAATTTTAGTACCTTTTATTTGCTCGCTTGTTTTTATCTCTCTTAGCAGAAGCTCTATTATTAATAAAAATAACAACGGAGATAGGGGGCATCCTTGTCTGGTGCCTCTTTCTATGTTAATAAATTTAGATTTCTCACCGTTAATTCTAATTTGGGCTCTTTGGTTTTTATATATTTTTTCTATCCAATTTATAAAATTTGAACCTGCCTGAATTTTCTTTAATACCTCAATCAGAGTGTACCAATTAACTGAGTCAAATGCCTTTTCTAAGTCAATAAATAGTAGTCCTAATTGTTTATCACTATGCCGTTCGTAGTATTCTATAATATTTAACAGGATTCTTAAATTATCCCTCATCGATCTATTTGGTAAAAATCCCCTTTGATCATTGTCAATTAGATCTTTTAGACAGTGTTTCAAACGATTCGCCAATATTGTAGAGAATATTTTGTAATCGTTATTTAGTAATGAGATTGGACGATAATTTGCTGGTTCTAACATATCTTTCCCTTCTTTTGGTAGCAATACTATTTCGGCTTCTTTCCAAGAATTTGGGATGTTACCTTCTAAGGCCTTATTCATGATTTCTTGTAGTATACCTCCCACCTCTAATTTGAATGATTTGTAAAATCTCGCGGTTAAACCATCATTACCAGGTGATTTTCCCAATTTACTTGAATCGATTGCCTCCCAAATTTCTTGTATCGATATTGGTTTATTTAAGTGTAATCGTTGACTCTCCGACAAAGTTCCGATATTCGATGAAGCTACATATTTTTTAATATCTTCATTCTTCCCTAGTTGTTCCTTATATAAGTTCTGGTAGAAATTTGCAAAAACCTCCTTAATTTCTTCTTGTTGCGTAATTACACCTTTGTCCGATTTGATTTTATTAATCGCTTTCTTTTCCTTTTCCTTCTTTAATTTATAGGCCAACCATCTCCCTGTTTTATTTGCTTGTTTGAATTGTTTCTGCTTGACTAGTCTTAATTTCTTATTTAATTCATCAATTGCTTCTAATTCCAATTGTTTTTGAATCGATTTAATTTCTCTCTGCAATTTCTTATCTCTCGGGAGTCTTAGTAGCTCCTCTTCTTTACTTTTTAGTAACTTATTTACTTCCATAACTTTTTGTTTCTTTTGCTTTTGAAGTCTTATATTCCACTTGGTAAAGAAGCCTCTTATTACCGCTTTCCCCGCATCCCATACCATTGGAAGTTGGACCCCTTTATCCTTATTTTCATTTATAAATTGTTGAAATATTATTTTAAACTCATCTACAATTTTCTCATTCCTCAATAGGTCTTCGTTTAAATACCAATTCTTAGATCTGTTTATATCTTTCAAGTTTAATATTACTGGATTATGGTCCGAGATATCTCTATTTAGGACATCCATTTTTGTAACCTCCTTAAGTAAATTTTGAGATACAAAGAACATATCAAGTCTCGAAAAAGAATGATGTCTTTCAGAGAAAAAGGTACTGTATATCCTTTTTCTTTGGGGTAAAGATGTCTCCATACCTCCGTCATACCAAGGTTATCCATTAAATCAAAGAAGCTTTTTGGAAGTTTCCCTTGTGATTCTTTGATATTTTTATCCGAACATCTATCTAATTTAGGTTGTATTACCCCATTAAAATCTCCTAATATCACTATATTCTCATACTCGAGTTCTATTACTTTCTTTTGTAGTTTCTTATAGAATTTATTTTTTACCCTCTTGGGGCCCATAAATACCTAACACTAAACACTTTTTCCCCTTCCAACAAATTTCAACTCCTAAATAAAATCCTTCCTTATCCTTAAATATCTCCTTTGATTCGATATGATCTTTGACGTAAATTATAACCCCTCTTTTGCTCTTATTAATTGATGAGATATATTCTTTACCTAATTTTTTGTTCCTGATTAGTCTTATATCTTTAGTTCTAATATGGGATTCCTGCAGGCAGATAATATCTGTCTGATTACGTTCCAAAGAGAGAAAAACTCTTTTTCTTTTTTGAGGTGAGTTGAGGCCTTTGACATTCCAGGATATGATCTTCATTATTAGTTATTATCAAATAGACACAAAGATTTAATAAAATATTAAACACTTTATTGATAGAAATATGAAATAAGAAGTTGAGATAAGAGGTATTTCTTAATGTCCACCAATCATAAAGTCTGGTTATATACTTGAACTATTTGTCCTCTATTTAGTGTTAATATTCAGTTTTGAATTACTTAAAGATATTAATAGTAGGGTTTCTTTATAAACACCAATACAACTAGATACAATTAGTTATCACTAAGTATAGATTATAGAATTGGATACACTAGATTATGATCAAATACAATTGGATGTAACCAAATATTATTTAATATCATTGGATAACAATGGGTGGGGAGGTAGGGGTACAACAAATCCGGATTTAAAATTTACAAGATCATATTCTTACACCCCCCCTCCACCCTCCATCCCTCCTCCATCTTGTACAAGTTCATCTTGAATCTCTTTCAGAAAATCTCTTGCTTTGTCTATTGAATTGAGTCTTACTTTCTTCTGTTTCCAGGATACTTGCACCCCTTCTATCTCTTCCCATTTAAAATATATCCCATATCTCTTCAATTTGTCTATTAGAAAATTATAATCTTTCCTTCTCCGTAAAATCTTCCCTGGAATGTCCTTCAAAATCATGATTTCCTTCCCTTCAATTACTAGTTTGGTTTTGTAGCTCCGTTGTATAATCAAATCACGTGTTTGCTTACGCACGAAATATACGACAACGTCTCTCGGGAGCTTCTTCATTTTAGCAATGTGGGAGTTCAATCTATAGACCCGATCTAGTTCCCATGGGAAGTGCTCTTCTGTTTCATCAATATATCTTGCTAAGACTGGGGCCAATTCAACATACAGATTTTCATTAGTCTTTTCCGGTAATCCACGAAGTTTTAAGCAGTTTTCTCTTTGTTTTACTTGTAACCTTAAAATTTGTTCCTGGTCTTCCATCATCTCGTTCTTTACTTCTGCTATTTTCTTTTCCATTTTCCCTGTGCAGGTTTCCAAATTTTTCATCCTTCCACTCATTTTACTCATATCTTCGTTTATCTTGTCTAAGCAGGATCTCATTTCACTCATTTCAACCTTAAATTCACGCTTGATTTCTTCACTTGATTTGTTTATCTCAGCGTTTGTCTCTGCTTGTAGCCTCTTCATTTCCTCCAGCAAGGCCTCAAAGGGATCTGGAGATTTATTTAAACTTTCTGTTGTTATTGATGTCGACGCTCTTCTATTACTTAAGGTTGTCCCTTGGTTTAAAGCAGTTACTTTCCTTGTTCCCGATGCCATCTTTACAAAATAAGGGAAGAGATGATAAGAATATGTTCCCCCTCTACAATTTAAATACTTGCTGTTACTTCCTATCAGGAATAAATCGGTTGTCTTATCAAATCCAATCAGCCCTTAGTTAAATTATTTCCAAATTACCTAATCCTTACAGGCATTAGAACTATTAAATTTATAAATATAAAATCAATATACCCCTATATGAATTGATTAAATAGTTTAATTTACTTTCAGGTTTATCTATCTAATTGGAATTAATTATTTTTCTCACCTTTTAAAAGCTGGCTCTATGTATTTGAGTTAGTAAGTAAAGTACCAACTAATTTTAACTTGAGTATATTTAATGGATTTAATAAATTAACTAAGTATAATCTACCAGGTGATTATCTTGAGTTAATGCCAACTAACCCTATTTTCCCAAACTAATGAATTCTTTGTATTATTCAAATTCCACCACAGTTTAGGTGAAAAGGAAAGAAAAAGGGGGGGGGAGGAAAGGAAAAGGATTGACAATAAGACTCAAATCAAGCTGTAAATGGCAAAAGGAGAAGATAATGGTGGGGTTGAGACCATTAGTTGGGGAGTAATTCAGATAATTACCTAGATCCTTATTTCTATTTTTATAGCATAACAATAATAATAAAAAAACAAGTTAAATAAGGTTCAGAATAATCACAAAATAGACAAATAGTATCTTGCTATTAAACTTCAAAAATTGGTTCTACCTCCCCACCCTCTGATTATATTCATTCACATCTGTATTTGTTTGATTAAATTTTACAATAACTTCTAAACCTAATCAATGTTACATTAGTTTCCCTCCAGTAAAATTACAATGTTACATCAATATGTTACACCACTTATTGCAGGTCACATCTAAAGTAAGACAATTATTGCTACAAAGAGCCTCTAGTGTATTAGCCAACAAAGCAGTAAAGGTTAGCTTGTTACAAATAGAAGGGAGATGGAAATGGCTCTATTTCTCTTAGCCTCCCTTCTTGAGGTCTTTAAATCTTCCAGCCGTCCTTACAGTAATCACTTCAGTCTCTCTTCGTCAAGTACTCCAAGCAGGACGTCAGGTTACTTAGTCGCCATTTTCTTTCTCCCTCTCCTACACTTTCCCCAGCTGTTCTCAATATACACTCCCAGCTTTCTCTTAGGAGACCACTTTCCACATCAATAACCCTATATCAGAAACTCACAGTTCAGCTCGAAATTTAAAAGTCAAACAGCCCTCTGGTTTTAAGTTCGTTTCTTAGCTTGTGATTGTCAGCTTTCCCTTTCCTCTTCAAACAACTCTCACTCTCACACGCCTCGCGCTCTTCTCCTTCTTCTCCTTCTTCTCCCGTGCTTCAACACCACTCCTCCATTTCCTTCCCTGCTTCGGTCTCTCTGTCCAGATCCTCAGTCTCACCTCTTGCACCGCCGCTGTCTGTAAAAGAACACAGGGAAAGGGAAAAGGGGGAAATACTAACAAAGAGGAAGGTAGAGAGGAGACAATCAGGGGGAATCAATTCCTCAGCCAGTCTCCGCCGCTTCTCTTTCTTTCCCCAGCTGGCAACCAAGTTCTTTGTAGTTCGTAACTCTTCCTCCCACCTCTCTCCTTTCTCTTTAAGTTCTTAATTCAAGCACACTCCTCATTCGGTCCTTTTTCTCCACCAAGACACACACTCATAGGGCTGGATCCTTATGTGGAAAGTATACACCT
The DNA here is from genome assembly GCF_019175285.1 of Sceloporus undulatus. Classification (NCBI taxonomy): domain Eukaryota; kingdom Metazoa; phylum Chordata; class Lepidosauria; order Squamata; family Phrynosomatidae; genus Sceloporus; species Sceloporus undulatus. The sequence goes on from NC_056522.1 coordinate 90,859,472, forward strand.
CAGGTAGGTTTGTTCCATTTACTTCAGCTTGGTGTAAAGTGGCGGCAGCGCCTCAGTCTTCAAGCCGTGGCTTGAGACACCTCTGCCCGCAGACGTGGTAGCTCGAACCCCTCGTCTCTTCACAGCTCTTTCTCCATCAAGATTTAACGTTAGAGGTTTTGCCGAGCCCCTCTGCCTCCCCCTTACCAGGGGGTTTCTTCTGGGTAGAAGGTACCTTACCCCAACTACCCCCGTCTCCGCGGGCCGTAAGTGTCCTCCGGAGACGTTCCTGGAGGAGACTTTTCATGCTGCCATTACCACCGGAAGTTTATGAACAAATGTTATGTACAATTTACTAGGCTAATGTAAGGTTTGGGAAGGGCTCAGATAAGTTACTTTCTGATTTATAAATTCCAGAATTCCTACCAGCAATGCTGGCAAGGCAGGAAATAGTATTCTGGAAGTTGCAGGTTTAAAAACTACTTTTTCCAAGCACTGGAATTAGGCCACAGTTTCAATTTTGCATGTGTCCAAATTGTATGATACAGTTCTCATCTCAAAAAGTACATATAGCAATGTTTCTTTGGGGACAAAATATGTCTAGAAATATGCAGTTCATGAAGAAATACACTTAAAATCTCTTTTTAAATAGACAGCATGGGGAGTTTTAATTTGGTTAAATAAAATTGTGAATGAATGTAGCAGCAGAATGAAATGGACTGCTGAATGAGGACTGATCTTCCTATCCCTAGGTCAGTGGTCCTTGCACTGCACAATTATGCTGTGGAAAGAATTGATAAGACAACATGTCCCTGCTAGACCCTAACATAGGCATTTAGCTCTGGATCATAGATCAGAGCCAGAAGCTACTGTTGTGCTTACCCTGAATGGAATTAATACACCCAGTGCAGTCTTACACAATTCTGCAACACAAGTTACTGATAGAAACAATCTGGGAAAGCTGTGTGTTTTTCCAGAGACAACAACACATCCCTAATGACATCCAAAAGCCTGACTCCTAGCAACACCACCACCAGCATGCCAAGAGTCAAAATAACTATGACAAATGTTTGCAGCCCAGACTCCCAGACTTGCAGTTATTATTTATCATCCCCACCAATGTAATTGAATTACTGTTTGCCTTCTGGTAAATTGAAGAACTCCCCCTTAGCCTCAACCCACTGCCATGTAAAAGTATAGATAGCAGGGATGTTTTCCCTGCTGTAGTTCAAAGACAAGGGAACATCCTTGACACCGAGCTTCATAATGCACTTGGCAATATACACACAACATTTTCTGTGCCTGCCAAGAGAGCAGCTGATAACAACAGGAGGCCAGAACCTCAGGAAGGCATCTGTGTTCTGAATGTCCATTGTTGTTGGCCAGGGCCAAGAGTTCAAACAGTGCTCATAATGTATAGAGGCATAATGAGAGATGGCAGGGGGAAAAGGCAAGCCTTCACAGTCCCTTCATCTCTAGCTTCGGCTCTCAGATGCCTGCTGCTCACATAACACACTGAGCTCAAGGAGCACAGAGTACAGTTCACATCTTGCTTCAAGCAAGTGTCCTGTCCAACCCTCCTATGATCTTTTTATTCCAGTTTTCAGTTTTATACATGGAATACCACTGGGGGTTATTCAGAAATATTTTGAGCAAGGACATTTTAATCCATTCTCTTCATCCCAAAGTAGCTTTGTGCCTCTGGAGCCGAAAACAGTACCTCACACGGCAAGGAGATTTCACCCAGGAACTAGAAGGAGTTCCATCTACAGAAACAGTGTGATGGAAATAATTAGTTGCTTTGGAGCAGAAAGGCTTATTTTGCTCCATTTCCACAGGAAAGATGAAGTCTTTTCTTTTTCTTTAAAGTTGCTGTGCATTGTGCACAATATGACCCATTTTTAAATGCCCTTGCATTTATCCTGACTAAGAAGGAGCCCATGAAAAGGCTTTGTAAGAAGAAGCACTCCTCAAGATGTGCCCAGTTCATTATCTGAAGAACTGGGTGTTTGCACCTGGAAGAAGACTGAATTATTTTGCTGTCTACTTAATTTTTTACTGGGTTATTGGAAGGAATAGAGACACGCTCAGTCCCCTAGTATTTTTAAAAAGAGATTTTAAAAATGTGAATATTTCTAACAGGTTGATGTGGAACAGTCATGCCTTCTTCGGAAGCATGGTGTAGTTCAGTAACAGATCACAGGATTTACATGTGTGTGGTACAAAATTCAATCCCAGGTAAATTATATTTTGTATAGGGCTGGCAAAGATGTCTGCTGGAAAACAAGGGTGCCTACTTGTGCATTATACACACATACAGAGAGAGAGAGAGAGAGAGAGAGAGAGGAAGAAGAAGAGAAGAAGAAGAAGAAGAAGACAGAACTGCATAACATTTGCATGTGTTAATTCATATGCAGACATGCACAATTAAAAATAAATACTAAAATTCAAATAGAAATACAATGGATCTCACCCGTGCATGGGTGATGGGGACCACGTGACCTATGGCATACTCAGTCTGCTCTCTGGGGGCTGACTACTGGTGGGCAAGTTCAAGACTCCTGTTTTCCATTCCTTTGGTTCTTTCTCTTTAAGCTAAACTTTGATTGGGTACCTCTTCAAGCAGTAAATATGCAGACTGATGACTGTCCTACAACAGGCTTTCATACACAGTCGCTCTTCCATTTTCATGGACTTGAAGTCCACATCCGTCACTGGTTTGCAGGCAGCAAACGAAGGGGGATAAAATGGGCCACATGCCCACAGGCATTCAAGCCAATGGGGCTTGGATATAGGCGGATTTCTATTTTTGATGTGTGTGTGTGTGTGTGTGTGTGTGTGTAATGGGAGGGGGGTGACTGTACATTATTTCCACTGCTTCTGGTTCAAAATGGACTTGATAAGGACAACTAAATGCAGCTTATTCCACATGAGATATAAATGATTTTGAGGAACCAAAAGTCATTAAGTAATATGGATTCATTCTGTGTTGGATAGGGTTATATTAACCCTGGAGGGTTTTTTTCTGGATTTGCCTCTGAATCTGCACACTCACTTTTCAGTAGAGGCAGGTGTGTATTTGTACAGCCAAGGCTATTGTGCCAATTCTATCTATTCCTTGAAATGTATGATCTGGACACAACAAAGCTAGTTTTAATTGCATTCCATTTTGACTACTATAGGATGTGCCTTTGAAAACTGTTCAGAAATGTCACTTGGTCCAAAATACTGTACACAGACATTTCACAGACCATGCAAATCCCTTTTTATGGCAGCTTCGATTGTCTATTGTCAGACACAATTTAAAAAATATGTGATCCACAATCCACACTTAGGAGAAGGGGATGGGAGCTAAGCGGCTCACTTTTCCATCCTTATCCCATTCATGTCTGTGATCACACAAAACGCATTCATACATGTCATGCTGATCCTGTCATTATCCTGTCAGAGAAGTAGAATTGTATTAATAGGTTCTTCCATTATTACAAAATGAAGGGCATTGGTGAGACAATTCCATCTCATTCACGGGATATTGACAGGATCAGCACAATTTTGTATAAAAGTCTGTTGGCATGTTCTACTTTAGCACTTCACGGATGGGAAAATGTCCAGATCAGCATGACGTCATGTGAAAGTCCTTTTGGAGACTGCAGACAAGGATGGAGCAAGGATGGGACAAGGACATTCTTTTCCCCGTCTGATAATCCCCTCTGATATTATGGACATTGGTCTCCTCTCAAACAGCTAGATGGATTGGCATTTTTCCTTTAGGGAATGATATAGCCAAGGGCTGATAATGTAAATGTGGGTAAGCTAACATATATTTTTATTTAATTTATATCCTTCTTCTCTCCTAGTATGGGACCAATGTGGATTACAATGTGAGATAAAAACAAAACAATATATAGTACAGAAGTTTCACAAATATAGATGGTTATATTAAAATACTGAAAGCAATTAAAATACATATAAAACATAACATCAAAGTATAACATATCCCATTAAAAATCTTTCTCCTGGCTTCCGGTTGGGACATGGCGTCTCGCTAGGACTGTTCCCTCAGAGTTGAGAGGGATGTCTTATCAGCCTGGGAGTCCTGCTCCACGGAGGGAGATCTGGAGATCTCAGGCGCCGAGGATTCGGAGTAAATTCCCCTGCTACGTGGGTAGGAGACTGAAAACGCCGAGGCAGAGGGTTTGTAAAGCAACCCACGCCTGCAAGCTGATTAAAAGCGGTTTACCGCACAGAGACGCCCCCAATTTTTAAATTGTGGGTTTTGAAGAGGAAGATTGAGCCTTACTGAAGTAACTGTAAATAACAGCTACCCTATGACACCCTGGAGCGGGAGAAAAGAAAACGATCTTATTATCCGACACTGAAAGCTGTGATAGGTAGAAGCCTGAGGAAAACGTGCGACATAACTAGAAATCTGAGATTAAATCAAGAAAATAGAGAATTTCATATCTCCATAGAGTATTAAGTTGGGACTAAGTTGGAACTTTTAAAATATATTTGAACGCTGGCTATAAGAACTACAGGACTTGCTCCCTTTGTGGAATTTTTCCTTGTTTGTTTGTTTGTTTTGGTTTGTTGGACCTTCCCTTCAGTCCTGGATCCCCTCCTTATCGCTGCGTCTAGACGATCCAGACGAAAGACTTACTCAATATTAAGAACTGGAAGGAGAAGGGAAGGGGCTGGAAAGGGTTAAGAAACGGACTGGTTGTATTTAGGAAAATAAACTGACCTTGGGGGTAGTCGGAAGAGGTGATAAGAGGAGGAGCACTGCGCATTCAGAGGAGAGGGGGGAGTGCGGAGTGATTTGGTGAGACGGAAGAGGCAGGCACGGTGCGGAGGGATACGAAGAAGAGAGAGAGGCGATAGAAAAGAAGTCCGTGTGGAAAAGGGGAAGTGACGTGACGCGATTTGGAGCTATTATAGAGAGGAGGGAGACATAAAGTCCGGAAGCAGAAGTGACTTTTACAAGAACTACAAGGAGAGTGGAGACGAGAGCTAGAGAGGATCGACGCCGAAGAAGAAAACCTTGGAGGACTGAGTTGAAAAGACGAAAGACTGGTTGTGAAGGCTGCTTTTAAACAGTAAAGTGGACTTAAATAATAATAAATAAAAGAAGAGTAAAGCCAATGAACTTTGAAGTATAAAGTGTAAAGATTTAATGAAATAATAACAGGGAAATATTATTATAATTATTAATATTTTTTGTTCCTTTCCTTTCCTCATTCTTCTTGTCTCTCTCTGCTTTTTTGCTATTCCTCCCTTCTATTATATTAAATTTTGTTAGATAGTTTTTTCTTTTGCTCTTTTTCTTTTTCTCTTTTTCTTGCCTTTTTTCCCCTCCTTTCTTCTCTTCTTGCCCCTTTTTTATTATTTACTTTTGTAATCCTCCCTTCTACTATATAATATTTTTAATTTATTATTATTATTATTATTATTATTATTATTATTATTTCTTTTCCCCTTTCTTTTCCTTCTGGGAACATTTAAATACTTGAGCTAAAATTTGAGAGGGGGGGGAAGAAGGGGAGATATAGAGGATAAGTTGTTGTCTTATCGAAGATATATATTGTTATATGGTGTAAAGTAAGATTAGTTCAGATTAAAATATTTAATAAATTCTGAAGGGAGTAGGAGTGAGTGGGGAGATTTACATACTAAAGTTTACCTAACTACTGCTGTTTTTGTCTCTGGTGGAGGGTGCTGGTAAAGGGTTTGTTTGATTGAGGGTAAACAGGAGTAAAGAGGAAAGAAGTACTGGAAATGAATACTAGAAATCAAACTCAAAAGGCACTTCTCCAGAACCAGAACCCAAGAAGAAACTCAACTGAGAAAGGCCAAAATATCGATATGAATCAATTGATTTTGGACAAAATAGAGCAATTATCTGAGAATCTATCGTCGAACTTGTCTGCTAACTTGGCTAGGGAAATGAACAATTTTAAGAAAGAGATAAAACAAGAGATAAGATCGGATTTGAAGGAAATTAAACAGACAGTAGATAAATTGGCATCAGATTTACAAAAACCAAATCAAAGAATTGAAATTTTGGAATTTAGAAGTGAAAGATTAGAAACGGATGTGGGAAAATTGATAAATAAAAGAGAAACAGAGCTAGATGAAAAAGCAATATGGGAACAGAAATTCAGGGGAAAATGTGTTAAGATTAGGGGCCTACCGGAAGAAAAAAAATGAGAATTTGGAAGAATTTTTGATTTCAGAAATTGCAAAATTTTTGAAAAAAGACCCTATATTTTTTGAAGATGAAATTGACAACCTTTTTAGAATTAATTCACAGATAGCTAAACAAAAAGGTCTTCCACGGGACGTCGCTGTTTATTTCGTGAAGAAAAGGACTCGTGAGTTGTTCTTAAGAAAACACAACAAATCTCCCTTCTGTTATAAAGAAACGCAACTCAAAGTGCTGAAGGATATCCCGGGCAGAATACTGCAGAGGAGAAAGGACTATATAGGATTGACGAGCCTACTCAGAGAGGAAGGTATTCCCTATAGATGGGAGGTTCCTGAGGGGCTAACCTTCTGGTGGCATAAAAAGAGAATCAAGATTAGTAATCCAGAGCAAGCTAGAGGCTTTGTGAGATGGGCAACGGAGCAAAAGAAGAATCCAAATAAAGAAGACAAAAAAGGCGAAGGCATTCAGAACCATAATAAAGTAGTGGTCAGGAAATCGCCAGCAGATCAACAAAGGAACAAAGAGAAGGAACAAGAAGAAGTAGTAAATGATGAACTGTTAGATGATTTAAATTTGGAAGAAATCTCCCAAGATCTGATAGAGGAAGAGTTGCAACTCAGAAGAGAAGAGCAGGAGGAAGCGGAAGAAGGAGAACTGAAATCTTAGCATAAGAAGATTAAAGTCTAAGGAGTGTAATCTTTTTTAATAAATTAAATCTGCTGATTTACCTTTCCAATTCTAGAACCTAAGTTAATAAACTGAAATTACTTTCAATAAATATTGGTTTTGATTGATTCTGTTCTCTGGCTCTGTCCAAGAGGTATACGGGGAGATGGCGGAGACAATGAAATTTATAACTTGGAACGTACAAGGAATGAATACCCCCCAAAAAAGGAAAAAAATATTTCACTACCTACAGAAATCTAAATTAGATGTAATTTGTTTGCAAGAAACAAGAATTAAAGAGAAAGATAAAAAGTTTTTAAGATGTGTAAAATTGGGACAAGAGTTCATTTCGGCATCTAAATATAAGAAAAAAGGGGTGGTAATTTATGTTAATTCAAGAATAGAAGCAAAAGAACTATACAAAGATAATGAAGGACATTTTATAATTGTGGAGCTTACTTGGAAAAATAAAAAAATATTAACGGTGGGAGTATATGGTCCTTTAGAGAATAAGAACAAATTTTATAAAAAATTTAAAGAGTAAGTTACTGGAATATGATTATGAAGAGGTTGTTTTACTAGGAGATTGGAATGGGGTGATCGACCCAAAATGCGATAGATTTACAGAGAAAAGAAAGAAAGAGAATCAAGGAAGGCTGCCTAAAGAATTTTTTAATATGATGGATTTGTTGGTATTGGGTGATTCTTGGAGAATTAAGAACGGAAATAGTAGAGATTTTACTCTTTATTCAAACCACCATAAAACAAGTTCGAGAATAGACATGATCTTAATCTCCCAACATCTTGGAAAAAAAATACAAAAGGTGTCAGTACTTCCCAAAGTGTGGTCAGACCACAACCCAGTTCAGGTTGATATAACTTTAGCTAGGAAATATGGGAACTGGAAATTAAATCCAACAATTTTGAAGGATGAGACAATTAGGACAGAGTTAAATAAAAACATTGGCGGGTTCTAGACCACCGCTTTGAGGCGGTCTGCCGCCGCTGCCGCTTGCTCCATGCGGGAGCCTCAGCAGCCATTCCGTGCGGCTCCCGCGTGGAGCAAAAAAGAAGCTCCAAAATGGAGCTTCTTTCAGCGGCACACTGATGGCGTCGCGAAGCGCCAAGGGTGCATTCGTGACGTCATTAGGGCCACGCGACATTCGGACGCTCAGCGTCCGATATGTCAATATGGCGCCGGCCATGTAGAAGGGCCGGTGCCATATTGTATGGACACAGTCCATACTAGACTCAGGGGCGTCTAGAAGAGACGCCCCTTTTTTAAAATGGGACGTCCTCCGGACGTCCCAACTGCCGGTTTGTAACCAGCCATAGAGAACTATTTTAAAGAAAATTTAAACGGGAAAACATCTGTACAAATAGTATGGGATGCTTTTAAAGCAGTAATAAGAGGATGGTTAATACAAAAAACAGTGGAATTAAAGAAAAAAAGAAATGATAAAATGACAAAACTTCTCGAAGAATTGGGAAGAAAGGATAAACAACTAAGGGAGGACCCTAAAGCGGTAAAAATTTTACAAGACATAAAGTTTCTTCAAAAGCAGATAGATATATTAACGACTGAAGAAATAGAGAAGAAAATAAAGTTTACCAAACAAAAATTCTTTGAAAAGGCAAACAAAGCAGGGAAATTGTTAGCCTATTTGGTTAAGAAAAAGAAAGAGAAACATATTATTAAGGCAATTAGGAGGGATAATACATTAATTACTAATCAGATTAAAATTAAAAATATTTTTTGGGAATACTATACGAATCTATTTCAAACTACAAAGGTAAATGAGTCAAAAATTTCTAAATATTTGGAAAAATCAAAATTGAATAAGTTGTCAGAAGAGCAAAGAGAAATGTTAAACAAACCTATTACTATACAAGAATTATCTGAAGTTATAAGTAAGAGTAAGATGATGAAATCCCCAGGCCCAAATGGCTTTTCAAATGAATTTTATAAGACATATGAAGAAAGAGTAGCTGCCCCACTGTTGCAGATAACGAATGAAGTTTGGTTGGGAAAGATTCCGCAGACATGGAAACAATGAAACACAGTGCTAATACCTAAAGAAGGGAAAGATCTTGAAGATCCTAAGAATTATAGACCTATATCCCTGCTCAATTCGGACTACAAATTTTTCGCGGCAATTTTAGCTAAAAGATTAAAAAATATCTTAAGTAATTGGATTCATTCAGATCAAAGGGGATTTCTCCCAAATAGGATGATTAAAGATAATATTAGGAATATAATAAATTTAATAGAGATCCATGAAAGAAAAATTGATAAGAAATTGGCACTATTCTTCATTGACGCGGAGAAGGCCTTCGATAATATTAATTGGAAATTTATATTTGGAATATTAAGGAATATAAATGCAGGGGAAATTTTTTTGAGAAGTATAGAAACAATATATAGCAATCAGGAAACAATTCTCTTAATAAATGATGAGAGGTCCAAACCCTGCAACATTTTTAGAGGAGTAAGACAGGGGTGTCCTTTATCTCCTCTGTTGTTTATTCTGGCTTTGGAACCACTCCTCTCTAATATTAGATCAAATCAGGAAATAGAAGGGTATAAGATAAGAGGGGAAGAGTATAAATTAAGAGCCTTCGCGGACGATTTGGTATTGTCAATATCAAACCCAATAGAAAGTAGTGAACAGATCTTGAAGGAATTTAAGAAATTTGGAAAGGTGGTGGGCTACAAAATAAATAGTGAGAAGACAAAGGTTGTGACGCTGAATATGAATAAGGAGGAAAAGAGGATATTGGAAGAAAAAACAAAATTTATAATTGAGAAGAAGGTTAAATATTTGTGAATAATTATTTCAAACCAAAATAGAGATCTCTTCAAAAATAATTATGAGAGATGTTGGACTGTTATTAAAAAGGATCTGGAAAATTGGACACCAAATTAATGTTTCGTGGATGGGGAAAATCGCAATAATTAAGATGTGTTATTGCCAAAAGTCATGTTCTTTTCCAAAATCTCCCGATTATATAAACAATAAACCCATTTAAGATTTGGGAAAAGACATCTCTAAATTTATCTGGAACACAAAAAAACCAGAGTGAAGATGAAAGTGTTACAGGATGCCATAGAAAATGGAGGTTTGGTGGTCCCGAACCTGAAATGGTATTTGAAGCATGTGTTCTAGATTGGGTGCTCGATTGGATTGGCTAGATAAGCAAATGATAACTAATTTAGAAAATTGATTTGAATTGGTTTACATGGGTATTTGGTGTATAATAAAATAAAACTAGATGGAAATTTTAAAAATCATTTAATCTCGAAATCCCTAATAGAATATGGTATTAAGAAGAATGGTATTCCCAAATTCCAACATGGACCTCTATGAGGCGCTTTTGGGAGGAAGTGCTAAAAGAGAACGCTTGGGTAACATATGCAGACATTACAAAAAAGAGAAAGGAATAAAAAGGATGAGAACACAGGAACTCCAGAATGAGGCTTTAATTGTACATGGTTTGCTTTCGCCAATTGAAGGAAGATTCAATGGATAACAAGACCGGGGAATAGGGGTAGGGATACCCGAATTTGAAAAAGTTGTAAAAAACCCTAAGAAACAAATTGCAAGAATATTAAGTTGATTAGGAGCACTGAATTGGAGGAAGAGACCGTGAAGGAATTCATGGTAAAGTGGGCAAAGGATTTAAAGGACCGATACAATTGATCATTGGCAAAAGGTGGAGAACTAATTAAAGTACTCCCTAGTGTGGAGGTTAGAGAGAGCTGCTACAAATCCAATACAGGTGGTATCTTACCCCATATGGCTTTCTAAAATGTATAAAATAATAATCAGAGGTGCTGGAAATGTAAAAAGGGAATTGGTACTTACTTACCTTGCGGTGGGGATGTTCAAGGCTATTAGTTATTGGGGAGAAAAAACATAAAGAATAAAAAGATATTTAAGGTGTTGGAAAGGAAAGACCCCAGGGTGTACCTCTTGAACATAACCGAGAACTGGAACATAAAGAAAGAAAGGAAAAGAACTTTTTTTACATGATAATTGCTGCCAGAACTTTGTATGCAAATACTGGAAATCGGAGGAAATTCCAACAGTGGAAGAATGGCGGTTAAAGTAATGGACTTCTATCAATTAGATAAGTTAATACTTCATCAAAGAAAGAAACAATGATAATTATCATAAGACATGGAGCTCCTGGGAACTTATTTGAAGGAAGAAATGAAGGAAGAGTATGTGTGTGTGTGAGGGAATTAAGCGGGAAAAGATATACGAAGGGGGAGAAAAAGGTTAGAGATAACAGAAGCATATAAAGATATTAAAGTTGTTTTGGTAATATCGGATCTACTAGACAAGAATAGGATAATAAGATTTATTTTAAATATAATTGATCCAAGGGAGAGAATTAGTTTTGAGGAGTAAGAGTTAGTGAAAATATGGTTAGGATAAAGTAACATCAGTAAGTGAATGGAAGTGTGAATATCTAGTGGTTAATAGTAATTTTTAGAATTAGTTAGATGGAATTGTGGATTATTAAGAAGTTACTGTCTGTTAGTTATGTTATATTATTTGATAGGATTTACTTGTTTTTTGTGAATTTGTTTTTTGTATGGGTTATTTTAACTAATAAAATTAAAAAAAAATTTTTCTCCCATACCCAGTGACTGAAGGCATTTAGAGTTAAATTAAAACAATCTTTGCCTGTAAATGAATTAATCCAACTGTTTCAATTGATTTACTGAATCACACCAGTATACATAATTAAATGGGACTACTTCTAGTTTAAACAATCACATTTTCCCCAGCCTTAACAAATAAAAAACTAATAATAGAGATGAAGAGATTGCCATGAGTACTATTTTACTCGTATTGTAGTTGTGTGTGTTGTGTGTGTGTGAGTGTGCCACAAAAACACACACCACATATACATTACAGAGAGGAGAGAGAGGAGAGAGAGAGGTGTATTCTATGATTCTATTATACATATACTATTGTTATGAGTAAAATGTGGAGGACAAATATTCCCTTGTGTCTTGACTGAAATCTGGCAGAGTAGAATTTCCACCAGGGACTAATATAAAACAATTTATTGCAGAACTAGCACATAGATTACCAGTTGGTATGGGCTATAAACCAAGATTTCAGAAGTTATCCATTATATCTTTAACCATTAAAGGGTTGCTTCACTCACCCTACATTATTATTGTGTTATCATCGCCATAAGCTGTTTTCGCCTGACTTAACCATTATCTGTAGTGTTATATCTATTTTCCGTGATCTTTATAAACTGTATTTTGATACTGCTTTCTTTACCAGAACCTTATATATGTTTCCAACCAATCCATTTTGTTCTTTCCCATACCACAATACCTTCTGGATAAAACAATGTGGATTTTATATGAATCAGATAGGCAGAACATTTCTGTACTGTGATGAGAGCTTGAACAAGTTACCGTTATTCCGGCATATAAGACGACTGGGTGTATAAGACGACCCCCAACTTTACAACTTAAAATAGAGTACTTTGGGATTACTCACCGTATAAGACCACCCCTCTCTTCCACGATAATCAGAAAGGAGCTGAAGGCACATGACAACAACAACAGCAGTGGCGGCAGAAAAGAAAGAGGGGGGAGAGAAGAAAAACGGAAAAGAGAAAGAAGAAAGGGAGGAAGAAAAGGAAAGAAGAAGCGGAGGAGGAAGAGGGGAGAGAAGAGGTGGAGAAAGAATAGGTAACAGGGGAAGAAAAGTAGAGGAGGAGGAGGAGAAAAAAAAGACGATGGAAGAAGAAGGGAGGAGGAGAAGCAGAAGATTAAGGGGAAGAGAAAGAGGCGGAGGAGGAAGAGAAAAAGAAGAAGGAAGAGAGGGAGGAGGAGGAGAAGAGGAAGAGGGGAAGAAAAAGAAGAGGGGCGGAGAAGAAGAAGAAAACGATGCACGCTGGGAGGAGGAGGCGGAGAAAGAGGAAGGGCCCAGCTAGCTGGCTGCCTTCTCCCGAGGCAGGGGAGCACGAGGCATGTCCTCTGCCTCGGAGAAGGCCTTGCAACCATGGGCTCTCTTTAGGACCCAACCAGCTGGCTTGGCCTTCTGATAATGTCCCTAGAGTTGGAAGAGACCCCAAGGGCCATCTAGTCCCAACCCCTTCTGCCATGGAGGAACTCACATCAAAAGCATCCCCAACAGATGGCCATCCAGCCTCTGCTTAACGACCTCCCAAGAAGGAGACTTCAGTACACTCCGGGAAAGAGTGTGTTCCACTTCTGAAATAGCATTACACACATTATTTACTTGCCCGACAATTCTTCCACCCTTCTCTTGGTGCATCTACACTGTAGGATATGCAGTTTGAAGCCACTTTAAGAGCTGCTCCATCCTATTAGAATCCTAGGATTTGTAGTTTTATAAGGTCTTTTGCTCTCTGCCCAAGAATGCAGGGGGGGGGGCTGCTCCAAACTACAACTCCGGGATTCTGTATGGATGGAGCCGTGGCAGTTCAAGTGGCTCCTATGGAATCCTAGGATTTGTGTAGTTTTATAAAACTTATAAAAACTACAAATCCTTGTGGTGTGGATGCAGCCATGACAATTAAGTGGATGGCGCATTCTACTTCTACAATGTAGTACACCGTGAGAAGGCATGTGAGAGAAAGAAAGAAGAAAGCGGGAAGCCTGGAAAAAGCTTCCAGACGACTCCTAAAGAGCAGCCTGGCTGGTCTCTCTGCGGCCAAGAGGAATTGTTTTCTTTTTCTCTCCAGTTAGCCAAAGAAAAGAAACAAAGGTCACAAAACACAGGGCAGCAATAGTCCAGTTTGAGAGGACTTTAACTGCCCTCACCCAGTGCTAGGGAATCCTGGGAACTGGAGTTTATTGTGGCACCCGAGCTCTCTGACAGAGAAGGCTCAATCTCTCACAAAACTACATTTCCCCGAATTCCCTAGCACTGAGCCAGGAAGTTAAAGCAGTCTCAGTTGCATTATTGCTGCAGTGTGTTTTTGGACTATAGTCTCCAGCTGGCAAACAAAAAGTGAGTCCTTGTTTCTCCTTCCCAACTGACTGGGGAGGCTTCTCTTTCCCCCCCAAAGGCTCCATCTTTCACAAGAGAAGGAAGGGAGAAGCAGAGGCAGGTGCAGGAAACCCTCTGCTCCTTCTCTTGGGAAGGACTGAGCCTCAGGAGGGAAGGTAGAAAGAAAGACCTCCCCAGAGAGGAATGCCACCGCTTTCCCCCTGGGTGCCCGGGGAAAAGGAGGAAAGGAGGGGAAGGGAGAGGAGGGAGCAAGGAAGGAAGGAAGAGAAGAAAAGGAAGACAAAAGGGGAGGGAGAGAAGGAAGGAGGGAGGAAAGGAAGGAAGGAAGGGGGAAAGGGGAAGGAAGGAAAGGAAAAGTAGTGAGAAAGAGAAAGAAACTAGGAGGGAAGGGAAGGAAGAAGGGAGGAAAGGGAGGGAAGGAAAGGGAAAGGGAGGGAGGGCAGGGAGGGAAGGAAGGGCAGTTTGGTTGCTGTGGCATCCCTTCGGAGGGAAACAGGCTGCTGCCAGCCTGCCCTTTTGGGGCGGTCTGTCCAGGGCCTCACTAAACATGGAACAGAGATACATATCAGCATCAGTATGACAAACTTTTTCCTAAATTATATTTGATTTAATTATTAAAAAAAGATCCTTTTGCACCCCAAGTACATTGCATTTTATAAGTTTTTGTAAATGACTTCTGTTCACATTTTCCTTATGAAATAGATAATGATCACAATGGAGGTACTTTGCTACTCTAATTTCCATAGGTAATGGTCCATAACTTATCAGTTACCTGAGAAACTCCTATTGAACCTCTTAATATAGGTGAAGACTACTGTATTTTTTTTTATTCTAAGGCTTTTAGGCCTTGGCTGTTGTTGTTTTAAACTCTGTCCTTGCATTTATCTATTTTTCCAGACCATAGAGATGCTGTTGAATGTATTTATTTTATTTTATTGTTGCTGAGCTTTATACGAGCTTTAACTTGTGATATTTTGTGGTTTTACATCAACTGAACTGCCCAGAGAACTTTGGCTATAGATGTCATGAAAGACGTAGTGCATTGAATTGGACTGCACAATGCAGTTAGAATGAACAAGTGTTGATCTTCCCATAATACTTCGTTTACACACTTCATGGAAGATTAAAATAAATGTGTGGATAAGGGAAAACTATTACCTTGAGTGAGAGAGTGACCACAGGTGGAAGATGCTGGAAGGTAGAGAGTAGTAGTGAAGTTCTGAAGGACAGAAGTCTGGCAGCTAATTCTCTGTGGCCCACAGAGTCCTGCTCTCTGCCCCCTAACCCAGCTTGTTGCTCTCAAGAAGTTTCTATAAAACCACAAAGGTCAAAACTAGAATTAAATGCCAGACCAGCTTTTGATCATGGAATTTGGGGAAGGGAGAATGCCCTCTTGTAGTCAAGCAGCAAAGTATTTGGGGCTGGCTCATACTCTCCAACATTTCTCAGATATAAACTGAGATGTGTGGCCAAACATGTGTTCAGCTTGTGGTCCGCTTGTGGCATTTAGTCCATTTTTTAAAAAAGAAAATTTCTACTGACATCATATTTCATTAAAATATGATCAAGAAGACAAAAGTTATTAATGACAAATAACACACAAGCTAGAAGAGGGTACAGTCGTTTGCCTTTGCATACACCTACTGGAAAGAGCAAGATAACTCCCATCTCTTCTCTCCCCCTGCAGAGTGAATTGACACAAATTACTTTTACACTTTGAAATCAGTTTGCAGAAGCTGAAATAAGCTTAAGCTGAAGGGGCAAAGTGGGAGGAGAAGGGCAGAGAAACTGAAAGATTTTAAAAGCAGATGAAAAGTGTTGTGATAGTAAAGGATTAATTAGGCCTGCTCTGCTAACTCGAATCATAGAACCATAGATATAGAGTTTATCACACGGGAGAAATTTCTCTTAATTTCGAATGAAAAGAAAGTGGGGCTAGAACGCATTCACGTGAATTCGCTAGTTCAGCAAATTTACGTGAATTCAAATTGCATTCGAACTGACTTCCCATTGCCTGAAAATAGCTTGTCATTGCCTGAAATTGCATGTGATCAACTCTCACGCAATAACATAAAACCCCATGATTGCTTTCGGACTGACTTCCCATTGCACGAAATTGCGTGTGGTAGTCTATCACGCAATAACGTTAAACCCCATGATTGCATTCAGATTGCCATTGAATTATACTTCCAATTTCCCTTGTCTGATAGACTCCTACAAGAATCCAAGACCCCCTCCTTCCATGCAAGAAGACACAGTCAAAGCACCCCCAATAGATGGCCATCCAGCCTCTGTTTAAAAACCTCAAAAGAAGGTGACTCCATCACACTCTGAATCAGTGTATTACACTCTGAAACAGCTCTTACCATCAGGAGATTGTTCCTAATGTTTTGGTACAATCTCTTTTCCTATAGCTTGAATCTTTTGTTCCATGTTCTAATCTAGTCTCTGGAGCAAGAGAAAACAAGCTTGCTCTATTTTCAATATGACACCCCTTTAACTATTTAAACATAGCAATCATGTCACCTCTTAACCTTCTTTTCTTTGGGCTAAATATACCCAGCTTCCTAAGCCATCCTCATAGGGCATAGTTTCCAGACCTGTCATCATTTTGATCACCCTCCTTTGGACATTCTCCAGCTTGGCAACATCCTTCTTCAATTGTGTTATCCAGAACTGGATATTGTATTCAAAGTGATGTCTGAGCAAGCAGAATGAAGTGGCACTATTATTTCCCTCAATCTGGGCACTATAATCCTATTGATGCATATTAGGATCATATTGGTTTTTCTGTCACATCACAGCACTGACCCATGTTCAGCTTGTGGTCCACTTAGACCCCTTGTGGCATTCAGCCCATTTTTTTTTTTAAAAAAAAGAACATTTCTACTGACATCATATTTCATTAAGTTAAAACACTCACAGATATCAAGATGTTTATAGTATGCTACAGATGTGGTCTTGCCAACCTGTCTTGTGTACCTCACATGATGAGAAGGACTGCCCAGGACTTCTTTACCTTCTTTTCATTAGCTTTCCCTTTTGGAACTCATAGCCTTTGTTGATGATACAGGGGACTCTTTCCCTGAGCCTTGGATTAAGATGACAGTAGGGAGTATCATCCTGAAAGCAGAGCAGGGAGTATTTTATTGTTTACATTCCAGTTCCTTGTAGTGTAGCATTTTAATAAATATGAGAATATTAAATGAATTGCAAATATTTGTAAATTATTTTCTTTTCACTTATTATAGAATGAACAGTACATTTATGAGATGGCTTCCTTGCTGCGAACATCATAATACTGTTATAGCACCTATTAATTTTTACAGCTGAAATTTGGTTATCATCAAGAAAAGCAAAAGTTAAAAATAAAACAAAAATCCAGTTGTTATAATTAATGGGAGCAGTAGCAAAGCACATAGAATTAATGAGAAAGATTACCTTTTTTAGAGCTCATATAAACTACTAGATTGAAGGGTTGTGCAAAATGAATAATGCATTTGCATAAATATCTACCAAATGATTATGCATTTGCTGATTTATGTAACACACTCAGATGCTATGGTGATGAGCAAAGTATAAATAAAATAGGAAGGTGATTGGTAGATAGTTGTCTCAATGAATATCAATTGAAAGTCAATGCTAAATAGAATGTCAATTGGAAAAGAGAATGCTGCTGGATATCTAGCTTCAATTAAGCAGCAGTCTTCTCAGCTTCCTTCTTGAACTATGTCCGGTGGCACGTCTTGACAATCTATGGAGTGGTATCATGTGTTGTAGAGAGAATGCAGCACACACTATAGATGCATGTACCCGTGAGAACACTCTCAGGTACAAAGTGCATTGTTTCCTTCTGGACTCCAAAGTCACAAGATGGTACAGCAGACTTCCTGGAGGTCATGTTAAATTTCACCTAGCTTTTTCATCAGGTGTAATAAAGTTTGATTCTTCATGTTGAAAATACACAACTCTTTCCTGTTTGAAATTTTCCTTTGTTGGTGCAAAGCCAAGAATGGCTAGATCACATTTATATTAAGAAGGCTGGAGATAAATTTAGATACTGAATAAGGTTTAAAGAAATCAATAGAAGCCAAGTTAGGTAGCTTTATCTTATGAAAGGATGCAATAAAGCCACAATGAATCAAATCTAAGGGGTCATTCAATTTTCTTTTTTTAAGCATGTCTATGTAAATAACCTCACTCATGCATTCCAGGTTTGTTACACTATGGAACTGCATCTATGTGTATCTCTGGGAGTTTGGTTGTTGACACATGCAAGCACTGGAATAAAGATGGAGGCAATGATGCCACTCTATTCGAAGCATATTCAAGGCATGCTGGGTGTTATCCTGAGTCTATTCACATTAGTTATTCACACTGCAGATGATGTGAATATTTTTTTAAAATTCAGGAAAAAAGCCTTGATATTGATTATTTCCTGTTAAATGTTTTTTGGGGGCAGCCCTCCCAACTTAATTGGGTGTATTCAGAATACATATAAACAACAAAGATTCAACCCAGATTCATCCTGGATTATTTTCAACGTCTGAATTGGCCCTTAGTTTCAGGCAAAGCAGAGGGTTCCACAGCAAAATGTGTGTGAATACAAGGATGCCACTTTGTTGTTGTCATTATCATGTCCCATCTAATACCTTTAATAGCAGCTTGATTTCCAAACATTAAATGTTTGTATCTTGAAACTTATTATATACTGAATTGTATATATAATGCCACTGCTCAGTGCATTATCACATGCTTTACATATAAATGCTCACATTCAGTCTCTTGTGTGTTCAATAAAAAACAAATTGGGTGGCAAAAGGTGACTGCTGAAATTCTAATGGCAGTAATCAGTGGGTCCATTCAGACAGTGAAACCAGATGTGAGAATTAATCCGTGCTTGTATTCTAAACTCCCAGGAGTTAAAAAAGAGAAAGGAAGAGAGAGTGCACTTCTTGCCCGGGTTTTCCAAAGTTTTGTATCAGATAGATCAGGACAGCAGATACATGATACAGATCTTTCACAATATTCCAATATATTCAGTTACAACTCACACCAAATCATGAGGCCTTTTTGTCAGCAAGAATGAATCCTGGTTCTGTTTCTTTTTAATTTATCTTAGTATGCAACCCTGTATGCAAGCATTTGCAGATGGAAGTCTCCTCACCCTAGCAATTAGAAGGCATTATGCACATCTTCTATGTTTGTTTGTTTGTTTTTTGAAAAGAAAGTAAAAGAAAAGTAGATCTGTTTCATTCTCTGCCCTTAAATAGTGGTAGCATGAGGTCAATCTGTGAACTGTTTGTATGTTGGCCCCTGATCTTCAAATTCATTTTTGTTTTGTTTTGTTTTTTAAAAATCTTATTACAATTTTGTATTTTTTTATTCTTACTTTTTTTGATCTGGCAACCAATGCTGTGATTTTGTTGTTTGCTTTAAATGGATCCTTGGTTGTATCACATACTTCATGCTGTATCATTGTTCTGTTTTGGTAGCTTAACAAAGCCACTTATCTTAAGAGAGCTTACTATTTTAAAGGTTCCAGTTATATGAACATTTAAAGCCACTGATGAATGAAAGTGAGTGCTATCTTTATAAGTTTCATGCAACCATAATATTCATTAGTATGTTTTGTTCAACCGGAGAGATGTAATTAGGAAAATGCTAGCATCCTGATATATACTTCTGCTCATGCACTTTCTACAATTAAAGTAAGGTAGCATATTTCTCCTAGTGTAGTTTGAAAGACTAAGAAGATTTTCCATAGGACACCAAGTTGTTCACCATCTGTTCATGAGATAGATGCCAGCATTCTTAATTTATGAATGCTGATCTCTAGTAATTAAGGCAAAACTGCAAATCTAAAACTTTATTTTGTGGTTATCAAATTCACAACTATCAAATAAGTATGCCACGTGACCATGACTTTTTGAAAGTTTCCGCTACAATCCAAAACAGCAAAAAGGCAGAAACAAAACTTAAGAGACTTTTCCCTCAATCACATTTCTTTTTTATTTTATTTAAAATTCTCAGATGATTCTCTGCTTTTTCTTTTTTCTTTTATGTGCAATTAAACTGAGGAGGGATTTTTCACAATTGATGTCCTATCATATTCTCCTCCTCCAGTGTGTGCAACATATTGTTCACACACACACACACATGCATGCACACACAAATCCTCAGCTATGTATAGTGGTTTGTCAAGTTCTTAATGCCCATCCCTAGCACCCAGGATTTTATGTATGACAAGCAGTAAAAAGCAGGGGCCCTTGCACACTACACAATTACAGTTCTACATTCCATTGTGCTATGGCACTTTTAGAAACATTCTCTGGAATTCTGAGGTTTGCAGTTTGGTGATGTACTACAGGACACTAACTGAGAAGAACTTTCCCTAAATTGCAAATCCCAAAGTGGAATCATAGTGCTATAACTGCACAGTTGGAAAGGGCTTCTGGTAGATGTTTATTGAGCAGCTGGTGCTGTAGGTTCATAGCTTTAGGCTGCTGTGCTAAGGCTGACAGATCCCTAGTGATGTAGGCTAGATCCCTCCTTCATGTAACTCTCCTGTCTGAAGTGACATCGACATCTGTGGCTTTTTGGGCTGTGCCTCTGTAGTTATGGAAGACCGTCCTAAGGATTTTTTGTCAGATACCAACACTACTATTGTTTAATATGTGTGTGTGTGTGTGTGCGCGCGCGCGCATGCACCATGCACTTTTGTTGTAGCAGTCATGTCTTAAATGACTATATTATTTGAAAGGATTAGTGTTCCAGTATGGAAGTATATCTAATTGTGTGTGTTTTTACAATATTTTATTATTAGATTCTTGTTTTAAGTCATATTGTGATCTGGCTTGGGATCCATTCAGGACAAAGGTGGAACTAAAATAAAATAAAATAAAAGTATACATTTATCTACTGGGAAAAAAAAGTTTACTGACCTAGACATTTGAAACCTACTAGTCGGTTATGTTGTTGTCAGCTTGCTCTGTGTTTTATTGAATTATTTGTTTTGATGCTTTGTACACAACCCTGATATGCATTTTTGTCTAAATAAATATATCTAAATAAATTATCTATCTGAATGGCACATTTGAGCAAGCTCCACATATATTAAGGAGTTTTGTGTCTGATAGGTTATACAACTTTTCCCTTGAGCATTGCTCATACTTAAACCTAGAGTTTGGAAAGCTTGATCTTGGATACTGCAGCTCCCAGAATTTCTCATCCAGCATAAGTTTCTGCTAGGAGATTCTGGGAATTGTAGTACAAAACCATTCCACAGCTATGCTTGCACCACATGCTAATTTGCCTATGTAATTCTCTCAAGAATCAGCATAATGTTGTGAAGGCATTGTTGGTAGGTTAATGAAAGCATCACATGCAATTTGCTAGGAATAGAAGTGGTTGTGAAAAGTTAACTGTATTGAAGCAACTATGTCTAAAAGTTGTTCTTTAAACATATGGGCACATCTCTGCAGTACATAGCTGAAAAAAATCCACCTGTATTTCAATTAGCCTCCTGCTAATTCATCTGTGATGTTCCTAATTTATTCATTTACAGTGATTAAACCTTCAGTAGGTACCATCTCATACTCGACATTCCCAGCCTCTGGTATGACATCTGTAATACTTGGAGCACTCTCATTTGCTTAGAGTATCACATTCATTCTGGAGTGGCAAGTGCTGAAGTTTTAATACGTATGCTAAGTATGTGCTTCATGTTAGCACAGCACCTAAGAACTCAGTTAGACAGGTGGTGAAAGGTATTTAGCATGCATCTCACTATAAATGTCAAAAAGCAAGGACAATAAAATGCTAGGAGCATGTTTCTTTCCGCATACACCCTCCACTTTCTGCAGCACATGCCCAGTTCTCTGTCAGCTTAGCTCATCCACACAGTAGGCTCCAATTCAGTGAGTGAAAAGAAGCAGGGAAATATTAAGGCAAAGAAAAAATGTTGATACTTTAGCAATGCTGTGTTGGTGAAGCAATCCTAAGAATAATGTGTCTGAATCTAGTATTTCTTTTTTAAAAAACAAGTACTATAAATGGAATATGAGAAAAGCCAGATTCATGAAAGTGGTTCAAAGCAGAGCTTGACATGTTATTTCCTCAAAGCAACTTGGGTTATGTTACCCCAAAGATCACCCTTCATGCAGGGTCCCTCAATTTGATTAAAACCTTATATTAAAGAGTCTGTTAAAAGACTTGAAGCCACTTGATCATATAAAGCAGGGGTGGGGAACCTACAGCCCTCCAGATTCTGACAAACTACCATCCCTATCATTCCTGGTGGTGAGGCATGATGGGAATGGTTGTTCATCAGAACCTGGAAGGCAGTAGGTTCCCCATCCCTTATATAAGGAGTTCCTGTAGATTCAGAATGGGAGCACTTAGCTCAAAACCCACATGAATCTGCCAATGGTCAGAATCTGCATGAGCCCCTCAGTGATGGAAACAATCATGTGTGCAGTATCTGTGTTTGCAAGTAACCAGGAGTTCAAGAATATCTCCCTTCAGGAGAGATACACCTTTGTCTAGGGATATCTGCATGGATGACTGGATGATTCTCAACTTCCCACCTGGAAAATCCATTCAAGTCCCAAAATTGCTTTGGGAAAGATTTTGTCCTATATATGTGCCCACTTGGACAGTCCCAATTTGGTCTCAGTTGGGGCTAGACTGACATCCTGTCAGTATCTCCCTTGACTCATCCGCATTGTTAGATCTACAGGAAGCTGCTGAGCCATTTCATTTTACAGAATCCCCAATTGGAACCTTCACTTCTGCAACCGGTACTGTGTTACCTTGTGCAATCCTGAAAATCACTATCTACTAACTCCTTTTATATTTTTCATTTGTGTGTGTGTGTGTGTGTGTTTGTGTGAAATTTGCTTTTCCCTTTTGCTGTTATAAATACAACGACATTTGGAACTTGCATTATGGAAGTTCAATTTTTCAGAACCATTATACACAGATCTGACCCTGGCTTTAGTTACCTGAAGCCCTTTCAAAGCTGTCACTTGAGCTAATTAAATTTCCCCTTTGTATATTGATTGTGGGTGCCCTCTCAGGACCCTTGCATTTTGACAGTGAGATTGAAGCGATATTGCGGCTTGTGTGTGGTAACGTCCACAGGCAGAGCATATCAAACCACATGTCTCCAAAAGGAACTGCACCCAGAAGTTTTGGACAGGCATGCATAAGCATTCATTTAATCAATCTGTCTTCCTTGTCTATCTCAGTCTGTCTCAAACAATTGCATTGAGCCTGATCCTAAAGTAACCTTAAGCATGCAGACCAACACCCCTTCTTCTGCCTCACACTAATCCAGATAGTTCAAGTGCATGCCCTGTGCTGTTGTTTGGAACAACATTCTCTCTTCTATGAATTCACATTGACTCTTTCATTTTCTGGCAGCTACGACCATCTCTTTCATTTCAGAAGAATCGAGAAAGGTAGAAGAGGCAAGATAACTTTTTTTTTTTTAAATCCTATTATAGGAAATTTACCATGGGTTATTCCCCCACCTTCTTATTTTGCTTTTCCTATGGGAAAGGAAACAAAAACAGTTATCAAACTCACTGTGATCAAAACCCTGTTTTGCCTCTGTGAATTTCCTAAATTTCCTCTGTCTATCTGGTCATCAAAGGTTTGTTTCAGATTTGTTTTGGGAGTTTCTGGATGAAATGGATTATCTAAATCCATTTCAATTTGGTTTCAGACCTGGCTTTGGCACTGTGGCAGTTTTATTTACCTTGGTAGATGACCTACGCAGAGAACTGGACAGGGGGAGTGTGTCCCTGTTGGTCTTGCTAGATCTCTCAATGTCTTTCAATACCATCAACCATAGTATCCTTCTGAGCCACCTTTCTGGAATGGGATTTGGAAGCACTGTTATGCAGTGGTTCCAGTCTTTCTTGCAGGGCAGACCCAGAAGATGGTATTGGAGGACTACTGTTTAACTCCTTGGCCCCTCCCACAGGGTTCTGTGTTGTTCCTGTGTTATTTAACACCTACATGAAACCACTGCGAGAGGTCATCCAGAGCTTTGGGGTGCAATGTCATCAGTATGCGAATGACACCCAACTCTATCTCTCCTTTCCATCTGATTCCAAGGAAGCTGTCTCTGTGCTGAACCAGTGTCTGCTGCCAATAATGGACTGGATGAGGGCAAACAAATTGAAGTGTAATCCATACAAGACAGAGATGCTTCTGGTCTGTAAGGCATATCAGGGAATTGGAGCTTTGCCTGTGCTGAATGGGGTTACACTCCCCTTGAAGTCTTAGGCTCACAGCCTAGGTTTCCTGGACTCTACTCGGAGCCTGGATGCCCAGGTCTCAGCAGTGACCAGGAGTTCATCTGCACAGTTGTTGTTGTTGTTGTTGTTGTTATATTTGTATCCCACTCTATTCCCAGAAATGAGACTCAGAGTAGCTTCACAGGGGCAATTAAAACATAGACAAAAAGTACATTAAAAAGGAACTAAATTATTACAGTTTTAAAACAGATAGTTATTAAAAGAATAAAACACATTTTAAAAAGATAAAACTACACACACAAACACACACACACACACACACACACACACACACAGAAAAAAGCTATATCAATTTTTAAAAATGGTACAACATCCCAGCCTGTCCTTATAGCAATTCCTTAAATGCCTAAGTGAACAGGCAGGTCTTCACTTGCCAGCAGAAGGCCATCAAGGAGGGAGCCATTCTGATCTCCCTTGGCAGGGAGTTCCAGAGTCTAGGGCCAACCACCGAGAAGGTACAGTTAAAACTAGTGCACCAACTGCACCCATTCCTTGAGACATCAGATCTGGCTACGATGACACATGCCTTGATTATTTGGACTACTGTAACACTGTCTATGTGGAGATGCCTTTGGAAACTGTTTGGAAACTTCAGTGGGTCCAAAACGTTGCAGTCAGAATGCTGACTGGAGACGATTATAGGGAGCATATAACTCCAATATTGAAACAGCTTCACTGGTTACTGGTTCATTTCCGAGTACAATTCAAAGTCCTGGTCTTGTCTTATAAAGCCCTACACAGTTTAGGTCCAGACTATTTGAGAAACACTATCTCCCCATACAAACCAGCTAGAGCCCTAAGAGACTCAGGAGAAGGCTTTATCTCTGTCCCACCACCATCACAGGCTTGCTTGGTGAGGACATGAGAGAGAGGATTCCTGGTGGCTGCTCCCACCCTGTGGAACTCCCTTCCACGGGAGGCTAGACTGGGCCCCTCCCTGCTGGCCTTTTGCTGGCAGGTAAAAACATTCTTATGCAGGCAGGATTTTTAAAATCATGCAAGCCAGGTTTTATTGGGGGAGAGGGGGTGTTGTTTTAGATTATATTTTTAACTTTTTTATGTTTTAAATTTTAACTTTCTAGTGTTTTTTAAATTGTTTTAAAATTATGTTTTAATGTGTTTCTATATTGTGAGCCACCTTGGGTCCCTTTCTGGGAGAAAGGTAGCATAGAAATAAAATAAAATAAAATAAAAAATAAATCAAGACAGTGACACCTTGGCTCTAAAAACCATTGAGATTGTCCACACAATATATGCCCTGAGGGAATGTTTGTGAGTATAACCACCACCACCCCTCAGCTTTTTCTCCAGCTTTTTTCTACATTCACTTTTTCCATGTGCACCCTCAGAAACTACTCTTATCTTTAGGATTCATGCTTGCTTGGTGTTCCCTAGGCTGTTGTCAGAATTTTCAACATTTTGTTTCACATCTGCTTTTTATTGACTTCCCGGTCTTTCTATGGGCCTCCCACTGTTGGACTGGTAATTATTTTTTCACTTAACCCTTAACTGTCTTCTATCCAAGTTTCAACTCTCCTTTCCATAGCCTTGTGTGACTCTCTGGTTGTTTTGCTCTGTTCTTGTATGTGTGTGTGCATCCGTGTGTGTGTGTTAAACATGTACACACACATTTTGCACATTTGTAAATAAAAACATCTTATTTTAAACTTTTTAAAGTTAGTATTAGTATAACTAAATGCACAAAAATCCTAATATGTTACCCACCTCTTTAATGCCTCCTTTTGAGATGGACTGATTCAGACAGACATTGCCCATCTTACTGATAGGTTTTTACTTCTGTGGTAGACACATAAAGAAAATGGTGAGGACAGAGGGAGATTTTTTGTAATCTGGGACTTCTGCAAAGAGTTTTATAGTACGGGAACAGTGCATTTTGTGCAAACATCAACATTTTTGTGGTGAAAAGAATTTATTTGCATAAAATGAGCTTCTTTCTGCTTAACAAAACAAAGTTTTTGTCACAAATAGGGCAAAATCCCATTGAAAAATGTGGAAAGACTCTCAAAAACTCACTTACTAGGGACAAAATTTTTGAAATGATTCATTCTTGCTTGTGAAGTGAACATTTACATCTCTGTGCCATTTACAGCCTGGGCTCATGTATAAGAAGATGGTTACTTATAGCAAACAGCTAACAAAGGATAACATTGTCAAACAGTCTGTTCATCACAGGGTAAATGTATGTGCCAAGGGATGAGGGAAACCTGAATACAACTACAATTAAATGTAGTCTTGTCCCAGGGTCTCCTGCCTTGGTGTCCAGTTATGGAGGGTGTGGTCCTTCCATTCTTTTCACTCCACCAAGAAACACAAAAGTGGGGAATTGCTGCTCAAACCAACTTTTAATTATCAACCAAACAGTCACTCTGAAAGTAACTCAGAGAGGGGAGGATATGTTCCTGCACAACCCTTTCCTGGCCCTTCTCGCCCACAATTTGTGTCCCAGTCCTTAAGAAATGTGGGCCTCGGCATCAATGACTGCCTTCTCACATTTTTCATGCTCTGCTTTTTCTCAGGAATCTGGGTATCCTCTGACAGGCCAGCACCGCTCTCTAATGCCCCAAACCCAGGGTTGTAGGCCCCTGAAGCCTCTTCTAAACCCAGTCATTGCCCCCAACTTTCTAGGGAGGTGGCATGGAGACGTTCCTTCAGCAAGCTCTCTACTCTTGGGTTCTTCGAGTGGTCTGGGCTCCAACTCCCTCGGTGTCCTCTTGGAAGTTGCTTGCTCATGGCTGCCAACCACCCTTCCCGGGTCTTCAGGGAGTTTTCTAACTCGCCCTCAACCCAACCACTGTCTGCATCTCTACCCTTGGCATCTCCCACCTCAACCATGCCTCACCCTCTCTAACCCTACCACCCCGTCCCCAGGTGTTCCCTGTGCTCTCCTGTCCTGCCACCAGCCTTCCTCTCCTCCTGGGTCCCTGTGCCCCTTGTCATGACTTCTTGATGGACAACTCTCCCATCCTTCCTGGGCCTCTTCCTCACAAGACTACATTTAAATGTCATCTACAGTTAATTCCAATCTAATCAGGGAAAAGTACTATTTCTGACAGCAGGAGCAAATGACAAAGGGGAGCATCCTTCTAAAAGATGGAGTGGAGAATCTACCATCAGTATACATAATGCAAAGGCTACTGTTTCTTTTAAAAAAGCAAAAGTTGCACTTATCCTTGAAGATTTATATTATGTGCAAAATTTGCTAATTGACATACCATTCCAGGGCAAGAAATTGTACCATGGAACTAACTGCACAAGAAATATTATAATTAAAATAGCTTGAGAAGCACAAGAATTGCTACACTTTGTAAAAACTGGCTGAGTATTCTGTTTACTACCACAAGCACCAGATGCTTAAGGGATACTCAGAAGAAGGGCTGGTGACAATACACAGTTGATAACTTTCAATTTTTGATTGTCAAACTGTGGGTAAAAATGAAACCCAGTAAAGAGGCCTGTTTTATTATTATTATTATTATTTGTAAGCCATGGGCCAAAATGCG
This sequence comes from Sceloporus undulatus, assembly GCF_019175285.1. Taxonomy (NCBI): domain Eukaryota; kingdom Metazoa; phylum Chordata; class Lepidosauria; order Squamata; family Phrynosomatidae; genus Sceloporus; species Sceloporus undulatus. The sequence continues at coordinate 90,887,184 of NC_056522.1, forward strand.
AAATTAATGCTTTCTAATGTAGATTAGATTGAGAAAGATCTGGATTTTGTTAACTGTTGGAAAAACACAAGTTCTTGCATGACAACATAACATTTGCTTCTTTACAAAGTTGTGATAAAGTGTGTTGTGAGTATACAAGCAAAGATGGGAATTTGTGGCCGTGTAGATGATTTTGGACTATGGCTCTACTAATTGCTGTTCAGGCCAGAGGTGACAGAGGCCATATACTATTATTGCTATTGTGTGCCTTCAAGTTGATTCCAACTTATTGCAACTCGAAGATGACCCTATCATGGGATTTTCTGGGACCGAGAGGGAGTGACTCATCCAAAATTATCCAGCTGGTTTCCATGGCTAAGTGGGGAATCTAACCCTGGTCTCCGGGATCATAGTCCAATGTTCAAACCATTACATCATGCTGGCACTAAAACTTTATTACACACTCTTCTGTGTTTTGTTAAAAAGATTATAACAAGAAAAATGACATTAAAAAGAGGGTGCAGTAATCAATGACTTTTTTTTTAAGATTAATGTATCAATATTTACACAGGTGATTGAAGCAACTATTGGACTATCACACTAATCTCCCATGCAAGCAAAATTATGCACAAAATTCTGCAACACAGACTCCAACCATACATGGAGAGAGAAATCTCAGAGGTCCAAGCAGGGTTCAGGAAGAGGTACTGGGGACCACAATGCAAATATATGATGACTAATGGAGCACAGCAAGGAATCCAAAACAAAATTAGTATGTGCAGCAAAGCCTTTGACTTCATAGATCATGAAAGACTATGGAATGCCCTTAAAGACATGGGAGTCCATTGGCCTGATGAGGATCCTGTACCTAGGACAAGAGGCTACTGTCAGGACAGAACACGGAGAAACAGAATGGTTCCCAATTGGCAAAGGGATCCGACAGGGATACATCTTATTACCCTACCTATTTAACTTGTGTGCAGAACATATTGTAAGAAAAGCAGGCTTGGACACAGAAGGAGGAGGAGTGAAAATAGGAGGAAGGAAGATCAACAATCTAAGATATGCTGATGACATTATAATACCAGCAGAAAACCTCACAGACCTTGAACAACTACAAAGGAAGATTGAAGGAGAAATTCTGTTTGGTACTGAGATATTTTATTCAGAAGGACAGATATTTTTATTCTTGAAAGTTCTTTTTTTTTTTTTTTTGGCTAGTCTAGTATTTGTCAGGGCTGATATGATCATCTATAATCTGATAGCTAATACAGTTGCCCCTCCTAACTCACAGATCTGAGATCCACACTCTTGAATATCCGTGGAGGGTTGACCTCGGCTATTTTCAATGGCGTGCACGCCCTGGGGCTTACCTCATTCAAGCCTATGGTGCTTGAATAAGTGCAAGCCTCCATTTTCATGGGAGGGTCTGGAACGGATCCCTCGCAAAAACAGAGGGTCAATTGTATTAATTTTTTTTTTTTACTTTCAAACCTTGAAACATAACCTAAGTCCCCAATACTGAAGTCATAATTTGATTACAATTTAGATTAGTTAAACAGCCAGGATGTTTTTAAAAGTTTTCATTATTTACTCATTTAAAAATTTATTACAGAGCTTATCTTCTCCCATTTCACACTAATATTAATTAAACTGAGATCAATAAGGTCTAAAACAGACATTATTCCAAATTCAGATGTAATTATATGATCTGGAAAGACTCCCAAAATCAGAAAATGAATTTGTGGATTTCCATGGCTCAACGGGGATTCAAAGCCTGGTCTCCCAGAGTCTGAGTCCAATACTCAAACAATTGCACCATGCTGTCCCTGTTTCTTGCTATTTCTTCCTGTATTGTGATAATAAATAAAACCATGGTGAGGCATTGAATTATGTAAATTACATTTCAGATACTATTGTCATAAATTTTCCTGGCCAGAGTTTGCAGTATAGCCATTAAACTATCTTCTGACCAACGGTTTATTATCCTGGAGTACAGTCAGTAACAAAAGGATGCTTGAGATAATAATGGACAGCATAAGAGCATCATGAGTAGAAAAACAAAAGAATTACAGGTCCGAGTAGGTCTCTGAAGGGAGAAAGAATCCTTCATGTTTGCATCTGGATTAAGAGACTGTACACCAAGTTCCAGGCTAATGCAATTTAAAGTGTATGCTGGGGATGTATTCTACTGTCCCCAGCAAAGAAAGTTTCAAAGTGCAAAAACCTCAGATACTTGGTGCTTCTAACGGCAGTTACAAAGAGTCTGTGCTCAGCTATAATAACAATGGCAATGATGACAAAAAGTTCTGCTAAACAGCTGAGGGGCTGCCTTGCCTTTGGATGTGATTACAAGACATCTGTGAAGGGGAGGGGAAAGAACTCAGCAATTGTTTCTGCTAGTCAATGGCTAATTTTCAACAGCCAGAGAGAAGAATGTGATCTGAGATACTGAAATGATCAAGTACTTATTCCTCCCCCACCTATTGTTTTAAGATTGCACAATCTCTTTTCATGAACTGCCACATATTTATAATTCTTAGTGTCTTTCATTGCTAGTTAAATCACAGGCAGTCCATTCCTATTATTCTGCTGTGCTGGTGTCTGCTATGTCAGTACTGCATTTGTGTATCATAGTACAGTAGTAGTCTAATATCTTCCAATGGCTCTGCAGCAAAGTGGATTTCAGGGGCAAGGCATAGCAGGGACAAGAAGCGATTTCTGCTCTGGAGAGAGTGTTAAGCTCTGAAAAGTAGGTGGTCATCATTTCATATCACACCATATGAGTTGCCATGAACCCCAAACAGCTTTAAGAGGCTTTCCCCCAATTGTTAAAATGTACACTGTAAAGTCCTTATGGCTTATGCAACTTCTGAAATGTGCCACGTATACAGAAAGTACAACAACCAATGGCTTGAAAAATGCCACCTTGGATATTGTTTGATTGAGACTGATAGCATTTTAACTTCCATGGATCAGTGCTAAGGAATTAGAATCACAGCGTAGGAAGAGACCCCAAAGGTCATCCAAACCAATTCCCTGCCATGCAGGAACTCACAATCAAAGCACCCCCAACAGAAGGCCATCCAGCCTCTGTTTAAAAACTTCCAAAGAAGGAGACTCCACCACACTCCAAGAGAATGGGTTGTACTGTCAAACAGCTCTTACCATCAAGAAATGCTTCCTAATGTTTAAGTGAAATCTCTTTCTTGTAGGTTGAATCCATTGTTCTATGTCCTAGTCACTGGAGTAGCAGAAAACATGCTTGCTCTTTCTTCCATATGACATCCTTTCAAATGTCTAAACACAGCTATCATGTCACCCTTCTCTCCTCCCAGCTAATATAATCAGTTCCCTAAGCCTCTCCTCATAGGTCATGGTTTCCAAACCTTTTACCATTTTGGTCAACCTCCTCTGCCTAGGCTCCCACTTGTCTACATCCTTCTTCAATTATGAGATCTGTAGTTTGGTGCAGCTCCAGTGCTCTCTGAAAAGGAAGGGTAAATGTTTTGCAAAACTACAAATCTCAGAATTCCATAGCACTGAGCTGTGGACAATAAAGTGGTGTCAAATTGCTTTATTTATATCCTTGCTTTATTTCTGCAGTGTGGCAGCAGCCTTTGGCAGCCCATATGTAATGAAGACTTCCTCAACTTTGCCAAGTATTGTCTTTCCAAACCAATCGTGGTGGTGATGGTATTAAGATTCTGAATGCACAGAAGTACTGTTCTTTGAGACAGTGAAAGGCAGTCCATTGATTTGAGGTGTTATTTTACTGTGAAGTCATGCAAAACAATTTTACACACCATCAACAGATCATGGGGATCAGAAAACAGTCTTACATGATTGGGCAAATATGTAAATATATCCCCTTATTATGGCTCACAGGTGTTACAATATATCTATCTATCTATATATATATATTGCTGTCTGTGGTTAGAAAAGCTGGCTCAAAGCTTGTCGTCAGTTGCTGATGGAGCTGCCATTGCTTCATTTTCAGAATTTTAAAGTGAGGCCAAGACAACATCGGACTATAAACACTGAGAAATGATGTCAGCAGAAGAAGGGGAAGGGGTAAAAAAAAGAAGGGAGAAAAGCAGACACTTGAGAAATTTTTCAAGCATGATTCTTTGTCTTCCTGAACTCTGATTTCAAGGTTGCCTAGCAACCAAAGCAGTTACAGCTGGGACACCCTTGATCTTGTTGTGTAAACTATTAAAAATAGGTGATGGAGACTGGCACCATGGAAACAATGACAATTCCAGCGCATGTGTCTTCAATGCTTCTTTGCAGGTTAATGTCAGAGGTGGAAATTACAAAACACCTTCCCCTCTCAAATTCAAAGCTTCAGGGAGGAGGGATGATTACTGCCTCCCCTTTGATTTAATCTGAATGCAATAACATTATTTCACTTGTGACACTGACTTCTGATGGATTGTTTTTCATAGGTATTGCAAAAGCTGAAGGGAGGTTGCTTTAAGCCCTTTTTGGGTCATTGCTTGGATTCAATGCTCCCATGAAATGTTTAATATTTTAGCCATTAATCTGCATTAGGTACAAATTCATAATTTAGATTCCGGAGTTCTAACTTTCGCTCCAGATTATTGCGGTTATAATGGCAACTTGGGGTGCTTCCATTTTATGGTGTAATAACCATATCCTTGGATGAATGAACAAAGAAAATAAGGTCTGAATTGCTTATTGCAAATAAGTGCAGAAACCTTTAAAACAAGTACCAGGAAGGGCTTGTTGTTTTGTGCATTCTAAATTTTCAGAAGTTTTGTGGGTCTGTGACTTATGAATGTCTGCTTCTTTTAAGGGGCAGTAACAGCCATCATGGTGTAGTGGTTTGAGCACTGGACTATAACTTTGGAGACCAGGTTTCAATTCCCTGTTCAGTCATAGAAACCCACTAGATGACCTTGTGTGAGGCACACACTCTCAGCCCTAGAAACCTCTATGATAGGTTCACCTCAGGGTGTCGTAAGTCATAAATGACTTGAAGGTACACAACAACAACAACAACAAGGATTCCAAGTAAATATAGTTTCCTAGAAAGTTTAAATACAGTGGATGAAACTTCTGACAAAACATGCATAAGATACATCACAAAGCTGACTGTAAAAAGTAGCACTGTACTGGAAAACACAATTGCAGGTGTAAGCATTCACTAATTTGATTGCTTTGTTGGAAACTAAAGCACCAACACATGATAACTAACCTAGAAAATGGATCAGTGATGGTTGAATAAAGCTGCTGCTTTTATATAAAGGAACAGGGTTCTGCAAATTTTAATGTAAGTGTAAGGAACTCTGTTCTTTCTTCACCCTGCAGTGAGGTGAATGAATGGCCAGGGAATGCAGGAAAAACTGCAAGTACACCATACAATCCCTTGGGATTTTATTTTTTTTGAGAGAGAGTGTGGGTTATGTATTCTGGATTTTTAAATTCACCCTGTGGGTGGGAATAAAATGTTGCTGCTGGTGCTGGGAATATCTACTGAAATACGTGTCTGTGATAATACAAATGTCATCTGTTTGTTTCACAACACCCCCACCTCAGACTTCAGTAACAAATACACAGCTAATAGCAACAGTTATGCCATGTGTTTCTGATCTTAATCTGCTAAAGTACTTCTCCAAGATCATTTTATTTATTTCAAAGATTTATATCCCGCCTTTCTCCCACAATGGGATTCAAGGTGTAGCATTGTGGGAGACTTGCACTTTCATTGCTGAATTCTTTCCCAGTGATAAGCAGAAGAAGATGGAATGCTTTTCGTTTGAAATCTTGTCAAAGCTAATTATCTCCATTCCAGATTCTAGGGGAAAATACTACTACTAAGTCAATATATCTCAATTTAACTCACACATTCTTTGGACTCCCCATCAATGTTCTTGTCTTTGATTGTGGCATGGAGTGTGCTGTGTAATGCTGTAGTGCTGTAGTTCTGTTAATAAATCACTACATTTAACCATTCTAGGGTATGTTGTTGTGACCATCCAGCGTTAATAGAATATGCACATTTTGGGGGCTTTGTCCATGTTTTTAATTATTATATATTCATATATATTGACATAAAATAATCTTAAATACTGTGTAACATTACATTTCATTGTTAATCTTTCTGTATCATATAAGCATTTGCAGATTTTCTCCCTCCCCAGCAAATAATTGAAACTGCTTATAGCCTATGCTTCTTTTATTTTGATAAACATCGTAGCCATCTATGCTCAAATTTAGTTTTAATCCTTTAAATTTAACATTCACACATTTTACTTCTCTCCCCTAATAACAGTAATCTTAATAGTAAAAATGCCTTCCCTCCCCCCGTATATGCTTAATTCTTCTAATAATATTTTATCTAGTTTTCTGTCCTGTTCTGAATTTTAATAATAAGCTCATTTAATTCTTATCATATTCTAAAATTTCTTCAACAAATTCCAGTCTTCTTCTAAGCTGTTTATTACATGTCCACTGATTTCCTGGAATAGTTTATCTAGTTCTTTCATATTCCTCAGTTTTACTATTTCCATTTATTTTTAATTTTATTTGGTATGAGAAAATAAAGGAAAATAAGGACTTTGGAAATAATTTTATTTGAAAAGGCCTTCTGAGAATTTGGAATAAATGTAAGAATTTTTTTTACACCAAAATCCCACTCTGGACATAAACTCATGAAGCTTTCTTTGGACATTGGAGAGTTAAAGAAAAAAAATGGATTAGATATGAACAAATCTTGACAAAAGACTTAAAAAAACTTTTTAGAATAAAAACTAAATAAAATTTAAATAATGAAGATATGGATATCCACCGGCTTCTCCATAAACAAAATGGATGTAAAACTGGAAGGAATAGAAATAAGGGGAAAAAATGAATTAGATAAAATATTCTTTGGTGAAAGAAGTTTAAAAACAATCAAAATTTTATAGACTATTACTCATTTGAGAACTGGAACAGGAAGAAATTAAGGAATCAATGATAAAATGAAGTCAGTATATAAATTACAATATAGGAATTGATGATTGCAAGAGATTGTGGAAGAGAACACATAAATTTAGGATGAGCCAAAATCTTAAACAGAACTATTACAAGATATTATGCAATTGGTACCTGACTCTAGAAAAATTGGCAGAGATATACAAAAAGCAAAATAACAGGTGTTGGAAATGCCAAGAAAAAAACGTGTACATTTTTCCATATATAGTGGAAAGACATACAATTGACAATGTCAAAGATATTAGGATTTAGGTTACCAGATCACCCAAAAATTTTCTTATTGCATATAATGCATATGTTGGATGGAGAAATAGAAAAGAAACATTGGAGACTAATTCTATACATGACCATGACAGCAAGACTTTTACATGGACAAAAATGGAAAACTAAACAAATACCTACCATTGAAGAGTGGATATTAAAACTGAGAGTTCTGTCCATATTGAGTAGGAAATCCTTTCTACATAGAATCTATAATATAGATGGTGTTGACTGAATAATTATATTTCCTAGGATTTCTGAGCTCGGACCCAGAAAAGAGCTTTGGGGTTTCAAATGTTCAAAGAAGTGATGACATTTTATTTATTTATTTATTTTTGAAGGAAGGCAATGCTTGGAATGTTACTTTTCTATAGGAGCTATTTACATAACTGTGATAATTCAACAGATGATTAGGGTGGGTTGGGTGTTTGCATAAAACAAGGATTTTGTTATAATGAACAAACTTGTATTTGTGGTGACCACGAAATTGAGGATCTAGCACACATTTTGTTTAGGTGTAATCTGTACCAACAGGAAAGGGATCAATATCTTGATCCCTATATTAAACGAACAATATTCTGGAATACTCACATCAGAATATCATGCTTTATGAGTGGACAAGATTCAAAAATATCTATTGCCACAGTTCGATTCCTTCATAAAACAATACAGTTGAGATTTAGATATGTGGGGTTGATTGGTGTTAACTGTAAGGGTGATGAAGAGATGTTTAATGTTTTTTCTACCTCCCATTTTAATTCTATTTTACTTCCTATGGTAATTATCTTACATATTACTGTTCGATTGTTTTAACATTTTTATTCTTACCTGTTTATTTGTATATCTTCCAGTACATATTGTATATTTTTATTTAGATTTTTTATAGTCTGTTTATAAGCTGTGCATGTTTAGGTTATTCATATGTATCTATATGGTATTGTGGTATATTGTACTTAGTGCACTATATTAACATTTTATGTGTGTGTGTGCGTGCACGCATGTGTCATTGCTTGTATTACTATGTTTTGAGGTATTTTGAAATGCCCGCTGGGCTATTCAATAAACATATTGAATGAATGATTTTGTCCCAAATACATTTTTTACAAAAATTCCAACAAGTATGAAAATTCATTGAAAAATGCCAAAGAACACTTCTAACATTGTCCAGTGGGGGAAAACATTTAGGTATTATTATTTGTGCATGTAAGAATGAAATAACGGAAGTTTTACATCCCTATCTCCGGCTGACCCAAGAAGCTTCACAATTGTGGACTAGAATTCTGATTTACACACTCTGTCACACTTAGTGATACTAGTGTTATTCCCAAAGCAGCTTTGTCTTAAGAAAAGAAACAAGGAATTAATACAAAACACCTTGCCATTGAAGTAAAGAAGGAGAACTTTCCACTGGGTTTTTATCAGTAATATGATGAATAAACATTGTTTCACTCTTGTTTTACAAGTCATTTAAAAACAAGATCACACTGGGTATGCCTCTGAAATGAAACCAGTATCAGAAAAGGCAAGATGGCTTGTCAGTGTTGCCTTGTAAATGATTCAGTGTTTCCTTAGCAACTATGTTGTTACTAATTCACAAAGAAAATATCTTAAATGGAAATTTCATCAAGTAATGCTGTTCTTTGCTTATTTGTTTTTAAAAAAGAAATCTGAAGATTTAAGGATGTGTTGAAACTGGCAGATGTCAACATGGTCTGGCATTTGGAGAACCAGGAGTCTTGTTGGGTGGGGTGGAGAGTGTGGGGGCGGGGAGAGATCAGACCATAACCTAGACCATAAGTGAATGGCATGTTAGCCTACAAATCCATTAAATTAATTAGGTTGTTTGCTGTAAAATATTGTTTTATTTATTTTTTATTTTTATTGTTACGCAGGACTAGAGACTTGTAGTTCATCTTTAAAGTGCAGAGGATTGTTATTTCAATCTCAGTAAAATTCCCTGATTCAATATCTATTTCAGTGTCATTTGCTAAATAGTTTTGAGAGTCTCCTCAGTAGATGAAAATGTACTGATAAGGTACAGAGTAGCACATATCTGAAACAAGGACTAGATATGAGAATCCCTTTGCAAAAAAATCCTCCACTTTGGGTGATTCTGCGGAGATACTGTGAAAAATTGATTAGAAACACAGAAAGCTGTCTTACACTCCGGTTTCACTAATGGTACTCAATTTTTTTAACCTTGGGATCCTCTCTGCAATCCCCCCAATTGACATAATATATGAGTAAAAATATTTTGTATATTTAGTGTGCACATTTTCATTCACACATTCATGCATACTTTTATTTTATCATTTTATAAGAAAATAAAAGCATTCAAATTAGAAGAGTTTTATTTCATTAAATTTAATTTACAGCTCAAGATATGCAGATGACACCATACTACTAGGAGAAAACATCACACCCTAGCCCTAGAACAATAATTAAGGAAGATCAAGGGGAAAAGTGCAAAGGCAAGATTATTGCTGAACATGGGGGCCCGTTACAGACGGGCTAGAAAGTACGTGCGGAGCGTGTACTAGGGTTAGAAAGGGGCGGTGCTTCCGCACCCCCTAACCCTATTGCGCACTCTGCGCGCACAAAATGGCGGCAGCCATTCCACACGGCCGCTGCCATGAGGACGTCACGGCCGCGCCGCCTCTATACGGGGCGGCGCGGACGTGACGTCCTCACTCTGCGCCAGGGTGCTTAGTGCGCCCTTAGCGCGGGGCAGGAAGGAGCTCTGTTTCGGAGCTCCTTCCTGGTTTGGTCCGCTGAGTGCAGCTTTCACACGACTGCGTCCAGCGGACCAAAGGAGAAAGGGGCCAAGTGGCCCCTTTCTCCTCCTCCCCGCCGCCGCTGGGTGTCCTTGGGGCTTGAAGCCCCAGGGACACCCCTTTTCAGGCTACGGGGAAGGGGCCTTTTGCCACTTCCCCGCAGCCCGAAAAGCGGTGGATCGGGGCCTCAGTGACTGCCGCTCTGGATGCTGAGGCCCTGATACAGCGGAGAAAGGGGCGGGTGCAGCCCGCCCCAAACAGGCGGTTTGTAACCCGCCATTGAAAACAAAAATAATGACCATGGACAATCCCTATGAATTCAACCTAAACAGTGAGGAAATAGAAACAGTAAAACTGTTATCAAACCTGAGACCAGACATTGACCAGAACTGGGACTGCAGTCAAGAAATCAGAAGACTACTAAGAATGGGAGGAGGGGGCAACTATGAAAGAACTAGAAAAGATCCTAAAGAGCAAAGATATACCACTGAGCACGAAAGTTAGAATCATACAAGTCATTGAATTCCCTATTACCATGTATGGATGCAAGAGCTGGACAGTTAAGAAAGTGGACAGGAAGAAAACAAATTCATTTGAGATGCGGTACTGGAGAAGAGTACTAAGAATTCCATGCACAGCCAAAAGACAAAGAAATTGATCCTAGGACAGGTCACGCAAGGAATCTCCCTGGAGGCCAAGATGACTAAACTGAGTATGCCATATTTTGGCCATATTGTGAGAAGACACTACACATTGGAAAATACAATAATGCTAGGAAAGTGGAAGGAAGCAGAAAGAGAGGAAGACCACATGCTAGCTAGATGGACTTTATTAAGGAGGTCATGGGTATGAATTTGCAGAAATCAAGCAGACCAGTGGAGGATAGGGAATCTTGGACATATCTCAAACACAGGGTCACCATGAGTTGAGATCAACTTGCGCGTAGTTAACAACAAAAAATATTTAACTCAACACATGTGTAAATTTTACACATAAAAAGTTTGGCAAGACGAGGAGGTGTCTGTATGGAGAAAATGAAACATCCCCACCCTGTCCCCTCACTGACCTTTTAATTTTAGACATAGGAACAAAGCAGGTTAAACACAGGCCCACTCTGCACACCAGGGTGATTCTCCAGAATGAAGAGTCCCTTTTTGCTCTAGATCAGAGTGAAAACTCAGGAGAATCCTCTGAGCATGTGGACTGCTCACCAGTATAGGACGGGGGAAGAGTGTTGGCAGGCTGGCAAGCCACTGACCTCTTCCCACATGGAATTTCCAGTTCCTCACTACAGCACTTTCACTTCCAAGTTTGCCCAGTTTTCCCAGTGCCATTCCTTTTGCTGGTGTGCAAGTACACATTAGCACAATAATACCATCAGTACAGTGCACTGTCACTCCATAAGACAGCCTTTGCCTTCATGAGCTATGATAAAATAGGAAGAGGGGTATCTTGGGGAGTGTGAGACAATGCTGACAGTATCGCTTGCTTTGAGTGCCAACTATGTGGACAGCTTGTTTTCTCCACAGATCCAGAAGCCCTGGAGGTAAGGTGGGTTTATCATCAGTGGGAACATGGCCTGAGTTGTCTAGTGACCATCTGTCATCCTTTCTAAACTCCATCTTACATGCAACTGGCTTCTATTTCAAGGTTATATTTAGTGGCATGTAGTAGGTTCCAGAAGCTCTAGATCCTTTTGTTAGTTCTGTAGGGTGTGCCATGTACCTGCAGAGACCTTTTATTGATGCTGCATGGTGATTTAATAGCATCATGTTATCACGGAAGGCCTAAGTAGTAGAAAAGAGTTAGAACAAACACCACATTTTGGAAGATTCCATTAGATTTCTCTGATTCATTCTGGCACCGTTCCAGTTTGAGTAGAAAAGCGAGAATCATTGGCAAATTTCACCTGTTGCAAATCCTGGAATCATCTTTACTTTAGTACCCTCTGGAAAATTTTATTTTCCAGCTATTTTTACTGACTTTGTCCAGTGAAGATTGATGTGTAATAGTCCCAACTCAAAATAATATCTGTAATATCCTACTTCAGACAATTGGGAGGGATTACTGCTAGTTCCTAAATTTTCTTACACTGAAGCCAGCCTCCCAGTCTGTCTTTGCAATAGCCTATAATATGTACCTACCCACACATGGGCCAACTCCTCCAGATAGCTAAAGCTCCCTGATTATTATTAATGAGGAGACAATAATTTAGCCATTTCCTATTTTTCAGAACAATTGGGTTTTTTGTATGAGCATACTGTTCCCTGTGACATAATCTAGCTCAGTCAACCACTCCAGTTATTCCTAGGAGCAGATGTACACCCCAAAATGGACAAGTCTCTGTACAGGACTTCACTTTATCCTTAAGAGAACACTCAATATTCCCATTTAAAGATATGGGAAGGGAGAACTCCCACTGCAATTTGTTCTCCCCTCATTTACTGTCCAGAGATGGACAGTAGGGGTGTTAGGGGTGTACAATGGGTGGGGGATTGAGGACATTGCCCCACCAAATGAAAAGTCTACCCCCCCCACACACACACACATGAATTTTTTCTTTAGTGCCCAAATTTCTAGCATTGCTGAGAATGAGATATTAAAAATCATTCTAGAACACTTGATTTTACTGGTTTTGTATTCCCTTAACTTTCCCTGCCCCTTTTCTTTGGATGCCTAAATTGCATTTCTAAATGCTCAACTGAAGTTTCATTTCATTTCAGATACTGAAATGCTAGAAATTTGAGGACTGAAGGAAAATTTTATGGGAGGGGGAAGAATCTTTATTTAGGAAGTGCTCTCATTTTGCCTCCATTCCTCTCTGTGGTGATGGTGATGTTGGTGGTGGTAGTAGTAGTAGTAGTTATGTGCCTGCAAGTCATACACCCCTGAAAATAAAAGCTGATTTTTATTTTCTGGCCTTTCCAGTTGTCCCATACTGAGAAGAGATCTATTTTCTTCCTGCTGGTTTCTGCATTCCCCATCCCCCACTGCCTCTCTAAGATTTGCTGCATTCAGCATTTTCACAAGCTGTATGTGTTGCTGTTTTCTGAACAAGCTGGCAAATAAACATATGGAGCAACCCAACAAGCCTCTGCTCTTGCTGATTTCTCTGCCTGCTGGGCAACATAATGAATCAGTGAATAAACTGCTTGCCTGTAATATTTAAGCTTTATTTTTTTATTATTAAGAAGACCAAATAAAACAGTAAACAATTGCCAAGAGAGGATTAAAACCTCTCCTGTCCTTATTTCCTGTCCTTTTAGGAAAAGGTGCTTTTCAAAATGTTCTGCTTTACAGAAGCAGTCATCATTTCCTCCTTGCTGTTCCTCTCGACAGCTGTCTCCCCACCACGACTGGGAATTGCACTCCAGAAATTAATCAAATGTGCTGGATAAATTTAGAAAAATGTTCCTTTTCAAGTGTTTGTGTGATTCTTGCTTGAATTTTTCCAGTGTTTGGGGAAACAGTCTTTTCTTTTGCCAAACACAGGGAAGCTTATGCTATCTTAATATTTATTTTGAAAGAAACAAATGTAGACTTAGACTTCCAGGTCAGTTGTTATAATGGCATTTGTCTGAAGCAACATTTTTGAATTTCTCTCTCTTTCAGTGTTGCTTTACTGGAAAGAAACAAATGGGGGATAAAAAGCAGTACTGGAGATTAGATAATACTTTCATTATATGTAGCCAGAAAATGACAATGATATTTTTCAGATCTGCAGCTCTGAGAAGCTCACCAATGACTGTGCCTTCCCCCTCCCAATAATGTTTTGAGCTCTGCATTCACTCAATGTGAGCCAGAATATTTTGAGAGCTGGACTAGGACTATGGGAGGCCAGGTTTGAATGCCCACTCAGCCATGGAAACCCACTGGGTAATCTTAGTTAAGTCACATTTTCTCAACCTCAGAGGGAGGCAAAGGAAAACGTTCTCTGAATATATTCTGCCATGAAAGCCCTGTGATAGGCTTGCTTTAGGGTCACTATAAATCAGAAATGGCTTGAAGGCACACAATAACAACATACTCAATATTCACTGTAGCCCCCCTCCCCCAGACACACACACTCAGTGAATGAGTGACTTCTGAGCTGGTGTCATAACAACATTCTTCCAAAGGAAAGACCATGAGTTGGAACAAAAAGCTGTAATCATATCATTCCTTTCCTAAAGGGTAACAAAATAATTTACTCCAGCTTCAGGGATTTAGATGGCCCTTCGTAGGAAGCCATTGACACTCCTAATCCTAGTGAGGAATTTCAATTGCATTTCACACTAAGACTAATAATTCCTCTGGATACATGCTTGTTTAGTCTCTGAACAGCCATGCTTTTGGATGGGATTGAGATTCCCACTTACCTGACAGGTGAGTTTCCCCATTTACCATGAAGGTGGTTTTCACTGCTTCAAGTCAGAATGGAGGAAGCCGGTGATGGAGCACAAGCCAGCGA
>NC_056522.1:90907522-90935355 GCF_019175285.1 Sceloporus undulatus
AGGGAGAGACCCAAGGCTGGGGACAGCGAAAAAGCACCAGGGAAGCCAAGCGGGGAACGAAGGAAGGCACCGGGGGGGGGGGGGGGGACAGAGGAGGAGGATGAAGAGGAGGACAATTGTTTTTTAAATAAATATAGAATATGCAATTGATTGATTTTGCAACAAAAAAATCAAACAATTGCATTTCTATCAATCACATATCTATCAATTAATTTAAAAACAACAACAACACATGTACACAGGCAGCACTGCAAGGAATGGTGGATTGTCAAAATGCCACCCCTTTGCCATTTGTCCCTCCTTGCCTTGCAAGTTAATTACAAAATCAAACAATCGCATATCTATAAACACATATTCTATCAATTTAATTAAAAAAAACATGTAAACAGGCAGTGCTGCATGGGGGAAAATGGTGGATCTCTCAAAACAGACCTCTCTGCCATTTGTTCCTCCCCTCAGAAAGAATCAATTCTGACCTGGCATTCTCACTGTTAGGAATCATGTCAGAATTGATTCTTCTCAAAAGAACCTCAAGTAACTGCTACCAAAAAAACCTGGGCTTTTTGCATTTTCTCCTCTTTATTTCTCCTGGAATCAATCCAATGAAGATCAGAATCTATTTCCAGTGAAAACTAGAGGCATATACCCAAATCAGATTCAGAGTTTATGTACTGGGAACGACCTGAGTGAGCTGACCCTGGATTTTCCCAAATGCAGAAACTCCTTTGCATAATCTCCATTGGCAGATTACTGGACCTCCAGAAGATCACATTACACCAGTATAAAATCACTCCACTAGCTGCCAGTTAGTTTCCTAGCAAGGTACAAAATGTGATGTTACCTTTAAAGCTCTACATCACTTGGGCCCAGATTACCTACAGGATTACCTCCTTCCACAAATCTTCTTGATATGTTCTAGTCCTCTGAGACATTTATTCCAATCAGTCTGACTAGGTTGGCAACATAGCAGCCAGCAGACTTTAAATAAGGTGGATTTTTTTCCATGGAAGAGAAGTCTTGCAAATTGGACTAGAGAGGGAAGCAATGGGTGGTAACTGGGGAGATTTTTCCATGGGAAAGGAGGCTTGCAATCGGACTGGAGAGGAAAGCAAGTGGTGTTAAATGACATGTTTCTTCCATGGGAAGAGGAGGCTTGCAAATCAGACTGGAGAGGGAAGTGAGTGGTGTTAAAGAGTTATTTTTCCATGAGAAGGGAGGCTTGCAAATTGGACTGGGGATGGAAGCAAGTGGCGTTAAATGGGGAGTTTCTTCCATGGGAAGAAAAGGCTTGCAAATCAATTGGGAACCTCTTTCACACACACACCACACACAGAAAACACAGTGCCTCCAGGCACCATGAGTGGGGCATCAGGCTTGCTTGTTTCTAGGACCTTCAAAGCATTACTAGTTATTGACCATATATAAAATGATCCAGAATTTTGGAGCATAAATAGTCAACTATATACTGTATATCTATTTGTCCTTTTAAATTGGATGTGTTTTAACTGATGTGTTTTAACTTATATAATAAGAAAATTTATTAGTTTGCTGAGGCACCAGAGCTCACTGGCAGAGAAGGCTACCATTCCCAGAATTCCATAGCACTGAGCCAGGACAGTTAAAATGGAGTCAAACCAGATTATTTCCCCAGTAAGATGCAACCTAAGAGAAGCCAACTGCTACAAGGGAAGGAGAGTGGATTGGATTCAGGGAGGTGGTACTTTAGGGGGCATGGAGAATAAGGGAAACCGGATCATTTCTGCACTCCTCCAAGGATTTGCTTCCAAGTAAAGCTGCAGCTTCTACACTGATTATTTTGCAGTGAAAGAAATTTTTAAAATAATAATAATAAAATAAATAATAATATTATTATTTAATAATGATAATAATAATTCTTTCCTGCATCACCCAAGGCTCGAGGCAGGGTACCCAAAGAAGAACAGGCATTGCAAAAAATAATAGTAGTAGTAGTATTTATTATTATTATTATTATTATTATTATTATTGCAGTGCCTGTTCTCCTTGGGTACCTGCCTCGAGCCTTGAGAGAGGCAGTAGGATAGATGTAGATGTGCTGAAATGGATGGGGCTCTGACTCGGAGGATAGATGTAGATATGGCTGACAGGGATGAGGAGAATGACAGGAGGAATATGTAGAGCTGGCTGAAATGAATGGGGGCTCTGACACAGAGGACCGTTTGGATTTGGCTGCCAGGGATGGGAAAAATAGAAGGGAGGAAGAACGTGAAGCAATCATTCACATGAGGCTACCGTTCATGTGAAGGTGGACCAGGAAGTGGCCCCCTTCTTCACCTGGAAGTGCAAAGGTTCATGGTGCGTTCAGAGCCCCACTGAGCACGCGCAAGGGTGCCAATTCAAGTTGGTGACTCCCATGGTATATAATGGTGTATAATTTTTTGCACTCGCTTCGCTTTGTCTCAGGAAGACCACAGTTCGCTCTTCACGTGAGATAATTAATCACGTGAATTGCCTTGGATTCGAATTGACTGCTTCCTTCCCCTTCCCTTCGGATTTGCTTTGGATTGTAGTTCAAATCTCATGTGTGATAAACTCCTATGAAATATTTTGCTCAGTTAACCAAAGATTCTACAAGATCCCTTTGTTTACTGATATTCCAGACAAATATAGCTAGTTTCTGAATTCTAGTATTAGAGGCATTATGCCTTAGAATATAAATGCTAGTAAATAAAAGCCACGATGCCACTGCCCTCATGTCCTGCCTACTGGATTAAATGACTGGATTAGATGGCTCTCTATATATTTTTCTGTTCGAAGTAACTGGGCATGGAATGCGAATAAGCTGTACTGAATTCAAAGGACTTTGTTTCTAAGTTACATCAGAGGTTTGCTCTTCATGGAGCACAGTATAGCTGATTTTTTTTAAGAAAAAAAAAACTTTGCCAGACTGTGCTTGACCTGCCTGTATGCTATTTTATTACCTGATGGAGCATGTGGAGCTGATCATGTCCTATTATGGCATTTACCTGCCTACATCTAGGGAAGGGTGGGGGATGGGTGTGTATGTAATGTTTACTCCTCTGAATATTTCCATGCATATGACAATTTCCTAGACATAATGTGTGAAAGTCTGAAGAGGTGTGATAGGCTGAGCATGGTTACAGAGCTCCTGATCAGGAACCCGATAAGTTCCTAATCTTGGGACTCTGTCGTAGTTCACTTCTCAAGGACCTGCTCAATGTGCAAATGCCTAGGATGTTGCCTGGCATATGACAATGTGGTAATAATATGTACATGATCACTTCTCCCCCACCATATTATTTGGTGAATGTTTGAATAGGGCTTATGCCAACTAGGCACGTTTACAACTATTGCATCTCACTATTTTTTTCTTAATTTTCTGGATGTCCTTATATAGTCCAGTTCTGCAACTCTATACTTCTGGCTGTGAGCCTACTTGTCAGTGATTTCAGTCTGAAAGACTGATATCTTAGAATCACTTAAGGGGACATGAGTCCCATTGAATTACATAAGACTTTCTTTGCAAAACAACACATCTAGCCTTCAACTGCTCAACATGCATGTCATTTTCTCACTGAAAGCACCTTATGCTAAGTGTGATTATATTATGTTCAATAAGGTAAAGAAAGCAAGAAATATCATGTAAGCTGTTTGGCATGAGACAACTTCATCAAGAGAGACCCTAATATTATTTTAATGAAAGAGCATTTCTAAATATTAAAAGGATCTTTTAACAATAAGCACTTTGAATGCAAACAGCTAGAAGAAACAATGGCTAGGAAACTAGATTGCTGACCGCTGAGCTACTGAATTCTCATTTGTCAAATTAATTATTTGGCAAAAATAAATTTTAATAAAAGATTACAATGGCCAAATACATGGCACTTAGTCATCAGACAAACTTTCTTCTAAAACACCTTTGCTTACAAATCAAAACTACTAAGAAATCTGCATTTTTCAAGTGTTTGGTGCTGAGGGAAACCCATAAACATGTGCAAGCATATAATTGTGCATACTCTTAGTAGACAGTTGGAAATTGATTTCTGCATTAAATTTAATTGAGCCTCAGTTTAGGTCTGAATCTCAGAGCTGGAAGAAGTAGTAGAGGAAAAGTTCTTGATTTTTGTGATCAATGGGTTTGTTTCCCTGTTGATTGGGAAGCAACTGGCTGATGGTTCCCCTCCCTCATCTCCAGTGATCTCCAGGTGTAAGGGGGAATTGCAACAGGGACACTGTTTCCGCCTGTCACACTTGAGATCACTCATAGGAAAGAGTTGAAATGGCCGCCAGCTGCTTACTGAATGAAAGGGGAACATGCCCCTGTTGATCCCAGTGTCTACAATCCAATAAGTCAGGACTGGAAGGATTGGGTAAGCATTTACTGTATAGTACTGTAACTGTGGTGCTTACACATTTGTAACTACCATACAGGATTCTGGCCTACAATTTAATTTTAACTATTTCAATTACTTATGTCAAAATCTTTTTCTTGAAAGTGCCACCTGACACATTTTTGGAAAGTAGAATGCGAAAGTTTTGCTTTCATCATTTATTAATAAATTACTGAATAATATAATAAATTTCGTGTCAAGTCATCAAACTTCCATCACTCAGTCTGACAGTTTAAAAATTCAAGTTTGGTATGCTAACATTTAAAAATGTTTAAAACTAATGAACTGCTTTGCAAGATTTTCTGCATGAATATAACTGTTAATAAAGAAGAGATTACTAACCAAAAAGTTGTAATAAAATACTGTATATAAACAAACAAACAAATGAGAATGAATCTCTTAATAATCAGAGGTCAACATATTGGATGGATTTAATTAATAGTACAAGAGTTGGTGCGGTTGTGGTCATTCACTATTTAAAGTCTGCTGATGACAACTATTTTTTTTTCTTGATAAAACATGTACAGCTGAATCTTTAGACCCAGCTAACATCTAGAAAGATTTAGTGAATATTGACCTAAGAAGTGGCAAAGCCAACGATTCTATATTTATTTATTTATTTATTGCTATTGTTACTGCTGCTGATAATGATACACCTCAGGGAAAAGCAGATTAATACTAAGCAGAATCCATTCCTTTAAAGGTAAGCCTGGGTGAGGGAATGTATTTGAAAATCATTACAAACTCAACATAGTTTACAATTATATAAACAAGTACAAAACTAAACACAACTTGTCCACATATATAAGAGTGAAATTTACACAATATTCAAAAATGCATATATTTAAAATCTGCACATAATATAATCTGCATATCATTAGAAATATGCATACCATTATGGAAGAAAATATGCAATGCATCTATTTTAAACTCTCTGGCACAGAGAAAATCATAGAATCATAGAGTTGGAAGAGATCACAAGGGCCATCCAGCCCAACCCCACTCTGCCATGCAGGAACTCTCAATCAAAGCCTATCCAACAGATGGCCATCCATCCTTCTAAGGAAGGAAACTCCACTACACTCTGAGGGATTGTGTTCCACTGTCAAACAGCCCTTACTGTTAGGAAGTTCCTCCTAATGTTGAGGTGAAATCTCTTTTCCTGCAGTTTGCATCCATTGTTCCGGGTCCTGTATTGCGTGGTTTCTCCCCTCCTCATATTATTTTGTTGTGTTCTTTATGGGGTGGTACAATATGTATTCCGAGGCATAGAATTAGAAGAACATAAAAAAGTCAAAGTATTGAAGCCATTTGACCTCACTGAACTGACATCACATTAGCCTATTGCTCCTAGTGGAGGTGTATCATGGACATGAAACCTTATTGGCATTCAGTTTCAAAACAACAATGAACCTGAATGGACTTATGAATTCACAAAGTACCTGATGTTCATCAAAGAAGCAGGGCTCACACATAGAATTGCTATTAAATTGGCTGCTTTGGGGGAAAAGTAGATTATGGCTGGAATCCTGTTGGAACATTGTGATGTGGTCTCCCATTGTGTTACTGAATGTCCTTTTTCAGTTTCTGCAGTAAGTACAAAGTAAACTAGGACAATATGGCAAATTAGAGTAATGCTGCTTCAGGGCTAGGATATAATATCCTCTGAAGAGACATTCACCTAGTGGCAACAGCCACAGGCTGGTTACAATGAGGTGACAACACTGGGGAAAAGGCAGTAAATAAAGAAATATACATACATACATATATACATATATCTAGGATTTTAATTCTTCCAATGAGAGCATCCTGGGTTGGAGTCTACTTAGAATGCTGCTGTTTATATGTGTGATTTCCATTGATTCTTCTCTGTAAGTTCCAGTGTTACCCCTCCTACTGTTCCAGATAATCCTGCGAGCAGATTTTTTTGGGGTGATATAAAGGATTGTATGACAGGGCTGGACAACTGTGGTGAGCCCATGGGACAGTTTTCTCTTCCCGGAACTGTAGTTTCCTAGGTTTTCACCCTTTGGTAAGGAAACAAAAATATTTAAAATATCAAAAATATCAAAGCCTACCCTGTTAGGGTTAGCTTTAAAAAAGCAGAGTAGCAGAAATGTACCTTTGTCTAACTTAGGGGCAAAACAAAGAGCCCCTTTGTGCCGGCTTGGGGGCAGCATCAGAGTGCAGCATTTAGACACCACATCTGTTAGTCCCAAAGGGGGAGTGATCTAAATCACATGGTTAGTTTGAATAACAGAGAGAAGAGTTTGCATGCAAAATATCCCTATCAAAGGACAGGGAAAGAGAATGCCAAAACAACAAAAAACAAACAAACAAAAAAAGGAACTCCCTAGGAACCTCATGGATTTCAAAAAGTTCAAAACAAACCAATGAACAGAAACCTCTTAGAAGTATCTAGAAGGCTAATTTTGTGTGTGCTACCAACCTACAACAATTCAGGGATGCCCATGACTGGAGGCTTGTGAGAGGGGCAATTTTCCTTTATCTGCCAGATAAAGGATAGTCTAGGAAGTTGGAAGAGAATGAAGGCCCCAAAACAGCCTTTAGGGGCTACATGGAGCTGAATGCTAATACTTTGTCCTCCCATACTGTAGGGGACAATGAATCTTTACTGATTCAGTTAGTGGAAGGACTTGACTGGACGAAAAGAATCCTGCTAATAGAAAAAGCCTTTGCATTCAAGAAGCCTGAGTCAGAGAATTTTGGACTGATGAGAATCTTTGCAGTTAATAAAATATTCACATGTAGCTATTTTAAGCAGAAAGCAACCTTTTCTATATAGGAAACAGCATTTTCTCCATAGAAAACATTATTTTTCTTTGCAGAAAATAATTATGCAAAGAAAATGCTATTTTCTGTGCAGAAAATGCCAAAGTTGAGGACATAGTTGGTCCAAAATTGTTTTGCTCAGAAAATGGCATCTTTGGTGCAGGAAATAGCATTTGTGCACAGTAATTCAATTTTCTACACAAAAAATGCTGTTTCCTAAGTGAAACAATCATGTGTAAATTTAGTATAGCATAAGTCCCAAACTGCAAATGATAATCAAAAACTGTACAGGTTTTGAGGACTTTCTTGGATCTAGAAGAAAATTGCTAAAATAACAACTTCCTTTCTTTGAGGAGAAAAATAGGAAAGAATTACAACCCTACTATAAACCTATATAGAACCAATGTTATTTAATGAAGTGAAGTGCTAAGATATGGAGATACGTTGATCCTGCTTCTGGCAGCAATCCAACATCCCCTCAGCATTGTATAAGTATCCACATGCCAGGATACACTATACTAGTTCTACACAATCCACATGCAGAATAGCAACATTGCACAACACATGACAATGACAATGTAATGCATAATGCACAATCACAAAGTGCAATGCACAACTGCAGTGCACAACCACAATGTGCAGTGTTGGTGTATGTGCAACTCTGCTTCTGCCACTGCCAATAGAATACATCTTTTGAACTGTGAAAAATAATTTATCTTGCTTAAGTAATATGACTTACAAGATTTTTTTGGAGGGGAGGGGGGTTGAGTTATGTGGCCATGTTCTGGATATGTGTCTGTTTCCATTGTTTGCTGGGGAAACCCCTAACCCTGGGTGGTTTTCATTTGCATGTGCTTGGTTTTGATTTTAGTGTCCTCCCACCCTGAGGCCTTGCCATTCAACAATAGAGCAATACATAGATTAACATGGATATCATTCCTCCCAACCCAGGGTCACATTGTATATATATTAGGGGTATGAAAATTTCACAACCTCATACTCCTGTATCATTCTTCAATGAATTTTTGTCTAAAAACAATTTGAAACCTATTAATTCTTACCTGTCTTAAAGAAAGGTCACTCCCCATTTTTTTAAAAAAAAATCCAGAATACATGATTTCCCCATAGAAACAACATAGTAGCGTATTTATTTATCACATAACACCATACCTTTCCAAAACCAACATTTTTTCATTTCTTATTACTTAAGATGAACTGTAGTTGCAGTTTGTCCTTGTCTTTGCAAACTTCATACAGTTCTTGCATCATTTTAATAGCTCTTTCTGCACACTGATTACTTCTTGGTATTTCTTTAACTGATGGCTTCTGTTTCCAGTGATTCGTCAATATTTGCAGAGTTTTATTGTAAGGTGTCACTACTGTGGACAAGTTTTCAGAATCACTTTCATTATATATTTGATCTGTGAACCAATAATCTGCCCACTTACATGAAATAAATCTGCAAACTTTCTGCAAAATGGGTCTTGTTGATGGTATTAAAATAAACACCAGGATAGCAAGAATTGCTCTTGAATTCCACTTGGCATTACTGATGTTTGGAATTTTGTGAAAGCTGATGGAAGGAAAATTACCCTTTTCTTCGCAGAATCAGAAAACCTGTGTTAAATAAGACAAAAAACTTTATATCATCTCTCCATCCTGATATATCTACGATTTTATCTGTACTGTGTTTTCATTTCATCATACGTCTCTAACATTATTACTTTTTTTATGTGACTCCTGAAACTGAACAAGATTTTTGGTTCAAGTAAGTTTGTTCTGCTCTGTGTTATTGTAACTCTTCATGTGTGACATTGCTTTACAATACATTATCAAAGAAATAAAAAAAAACAGGTTTAAACATGTTCTAAACCATTTAAATCATTTTTATAAAGCTCAAAATAGGAATTCTATAAATGTATACATTGTAAAATTATGAATAATGGAATATAATTGCATATATTGTATACTTGTATAGACAGTTATGCAATACTACACTAGATACTATACCTCATATGTACTAATACTATAATATGAATTTTTGATTTTGGGGTGACCCTTTATTTAAACTTAGGGGACTTAACACTTTTTTATTTATTTTTAAGCAAAAGTTCACCGATTTATGATACAGGAAACTTTTTTTTTAAAAAAAGTTCAACTTTCATATGCCCAATACACATACACACACACACACACACACACACACCACTCATTGATGGTTCATTGATGCAAGGTAGCACCACAGCATAGCTAACTAGTGTAATGAATAGAATCTTGTACATACAATGGTGTGTTCATATCAGATTTCATGTAGACATCATGAAGAACAGGGGAGAAAGAAACATCCACCACCAGCTACTTGCTTCTCTTTAACATGTATATATGCATTGCTGTACAGTTAAGCATATGATGGCATTAAACTTTTGTAAATAACAACAGAGGACAGGGTCCTTATAAAAAGTAATTGCAATAGGAAAAAAGAGTAAAATATTTCTCAGCTGCATGCAAATTTTGATTATTCACTACCTTAAAAAACGAAACATCCTTTAAAATCTGGCTGAGTCGCTGGATTCATTTACTGCATAACAAAAGATCCTAGAATACAAAATATCTTCCAGAACAGGCAGTTTATGAAGACAATAGTTATCCATTTTTTGTACATTTCTAATTTGTTTAGGGTAAGTAGGAAAGCATTTAGAATAAGAAACAAGAAATGGTTTCTATTTATAAGAAATATGTACATTTGTTACATGGCTTGGCTAAATGGGACAATGTGCTTGAAAGTAACAGGAAGATTGAAATGTTTTGCCATACAATACAAACTGTGGAAGAACATTGCAACTTACAAAAACTGAGCACTTACTAATGGGCCTATTTATGACACTGTTTGGAGTTATCACACCAAACACTGAAATCTGAAGTGGCATGTGGCTTCCATACCTATGAGGTGTGAATGTAGTGTGGGCTTTAATCCAAACTTGAAAGGAGCTGTCCAAGGTGTGGTCCCTAGCTCTTGGATCTGTCCTTTGAGGTTCATAATAAAACCTGGAGCACATTCACCAAACCACAGACATAAAGGCCACCAGCAGTCACTAGTTGAAATGAATCCCATTAAGCATGTCTTATGCAGCTCCCCTTCATTTCAATTGGGTTTCCACTATCCCATTGGAGAACTTCCTAGTATATTTGTCCCTAATCATCACAATCTTAGATCTACCCATAATAGCCCCATAAAACCTCACTGAAGAAAAGCAAGCTAGAATAACTGAATGTTTTGTTTTTACTATTAGAGAGCATTCTCCTTCTAATAATAAGAGGAAAAGAAGGGAAACAAATGGGAAAAAAGATTACTAGTTAGCAACTCAAAATGCTACTGCCACTCTCTGTATCTCAAATACAGGAAGAGCTGCTTGCACAGCATGGTGCTAAGCACAGAAAGATCCTGTGAACTGAAATAGGATTTGGAATAAAATGTGATTATTGTATAAATATTCATAAATGTGAATAAGACACTCTAGAAGCTGGTTTGTTCATGCCAAATAATAAAAGAAGAAGACCATTCAAAACGAAAGGCTTGATTGCGTTTTTTCTTTCTTTTGAAATACAGTTTCCAAAATGTAAGCTATGCAATTACCAAGTCTGGTATGGTAACTCATAGTGTCAACCCCCACACATGCATTGACCTCCTCCCATACCACACTGTACAGAATCCTTAGTAATGTTTTTGTACTAATTTCACTCATAAATTGTAATTCCTGTATATCAGGGAAAGTCATGATAATAGTTGTGACAAAAACAAATAGCAAAATTAAAATTATATCTTTAAATTATAATATCATATGCATAGAATAAATGCACATGTACATAGTTTCATGTTGTTAAATGAAAGTTTGGTAGTATGTATGTTTTAAAGAATATTTAAAAAGAGTAAAGAATTTTGTAGAACTCTTCTCCAGAACCACATTTCAAATTAGTTTATTTCCTTCCTATCAGCTTTCTTCAGTGTTCAGCTTTCACAACCATACACAGAAATGGAAAATACAATGCCATGGACAATCTTAACTTCAGTGATGTATGTTTAAACTTCAGGATCTTGTCTAGTTCCTTTTATCTGCCTTTCAAAGTCTTTATCTTCTTCTGATTTCTTCCATTCTGATTAATGACTGAGCAAAGGTATGGAAAATTTTGAACTATTTCAATGTCTTCATTGATTAATTTGAAGTTATGTAAATCCTCTGTGGTTATTATTTCTGTTTTCTTAATGTTCAGCTTTAAACTTAACTTTGTTCTTTCTTCCTTGACTTATTTCAGTGATCATTCCAAGTTTTTGCTATTTTCTGCTCTTAGTATGAGGTCAGCAGCATATCTTAAATTGTTTTTGTTCCTTCCTCATCCTTTCATCTCTTTTATATATTTTTTCACTGTAGTATTTCCATTGTCTTTTTATTTCTACGTGATCATATAATGCGTTCCTCTGCTGATTGTAGAGCATCTTGGTTTAATTTTTCCGTTGGCAGAAAAAAATGACTTCCAGCCTCCTTGGGGGTGGGGCATGTACATGATGCAAGCCCTGAAAATGTCTGGAAGCCATGCGGAGAGTGTGCTAAGAGCACTCAATCCCAGAAGAGCTGGCACAAAAAGAAGTGATGAAAAGCCGCTCCTCTGATAGCCAGGTTGGTGACTGTGGTGGTGGCGCAGATCAGGCCTGTGCCAGTGAAGTCAGCATGATCCCACACTAATAAGGGCCAGAGGCTGCTCCAAGCTGCTGATCTCATGACCCCTTTGATTTCTCTTAACTTGTAGAAGAGGTCTCTTGTTCTTCCTTTTTTGTTGTCTTCTATTTCTCTGCAATATTTCTCTTATTTTTATTTTTATAGTAATTCTCCTTGTCCCTGTGCATAAGTTGTTGAACAGTGTTTTCAGCGTTCTGACTCTATTTCTGTCCCATTTTATTTGTATTTCTTTACTTGTTTGAAGAGTTTCATCTGTCATTCATTGATCTTTTAGGTTGCAGACAGTGTCTTTTTGCATTCCTCACGGACAATATCCCTACCTTTAGTTCAGAGTACTTCTGGCTCCTTGTCAATTAGATTTAATAGTGCAAATCTCTCTCTCTTTTTTTACACTACCTTTAAATTCTATGGTGATGTTCCTCAGGTTATATTTTGGCAAGATGTTTGGTTTACTGTTCTTATTTAGCTTTACTGTCATTTCTGGTATTAGCAGTTCATGATCTATGCCACTATTTTTCTCTTGGTCTTGTTTTTGTAGAGAAAATGCAGCTTCTCCATCTTCTCTTTCCTATTTGATTTCTATATTGGCCATCTGGTGATGTCTATTTATACAGTCACCTCTTTGGTTGTTTGAAGAATGTGATTGCGAAGGGAAAGCTATTGGCCTAGCAAAATTCGATCAGTCACTCTCCTTCTTCATTTCTTAATCCTAGGCCAAATTTTTCTACCATCTTTGATTCTGCTCTGTTTCCTACTTTTGCATTCCAATCACCTATGATGAAAAGAAGTCCTGTTTGGGTGTGTGAGCAATTTCCTACTGTACTCCAGAACAAAATATTTCAATTTCATTTTCTGATTCTGTAGTTTGAGTAGAAACTTGGATTATGATTATATTGATGGATTTTTCCAGAAGCATTACTAATATAATTCTGTCAGATTTTGCATTATACCTTTTGCCTATTTTTGCAACATCTCTTCTCACTATTAATGCCACCCCATTTCTTGTTATATTTTCATTTCCTGAGTAAAAAGCTGTGTAATTATCAGACTCAAAATGTCCCATTCCTGTCTGTTTTAGCTTGCTCACTCCAAGCATTGCAATGTTTACACTTTCCATTTCTTGTTTTACTAGGTGGAGCTTTCCATGATTCATGCTTCTCACATTCCATGTTACAGTGCTCCCTTGGCTTACGTGGGGATCCATCCCGGACCCCCCCCCCCCCGTGTAAGTCAAATAATGTGCAGGAGAGTGCGCTCACCATAGGCATGCACACCATTCATTCTCCTGTCACACAGCTTTCATATAAGCAGGAAGCCGCGTATGGAGCACTCACCTATAGCACGGGCACACTGTATAATAATATGTGTTGTGCAGTTTGGAACTTTCCTTTCACCTCTGAGCATGCCAGCAGCTGAATGCTCTTTCAGCTTGTGTCATTAGCCACAGCACTACTCATAGTTGTTCTCTGTTCTACCCCAGTAGCTTGTTGAATGCCATCCAACCTAGGAATTTCATCCTTTGGCATTATCTTCTGTTTCTTTTTGGATTGTCCTACAATAGGATTTTCATGGTAAAAGACATTCAAAAGGGGGTTATCATGCTTCCTTTTCACAGTATTAGCAGGTATTAACTATGATGACACTGCTGTTGTCTCTGAGAGATTCTCCACCTGCTATAAAATGAAAACCAGCCTTTCTTTCTTTGAACATAGCTGGAGCATGTTGTCATAATCATATACTATACACTGTTGGTTCCAATTATGAAAAATCTTAATTTGTGTTTGCCTTGTTGTGATTCTACATGGAGTGACATGACCACAGAGCAAGGAGAAACAGATTAATTTACCAAAAGCATTCTCAGTTTATTGAAGGAAAGAAAGATGAAGAAAGGATGGTGATTCGCAGAGAGATTATAAAAGTCAAGACAACAAAGTTCACTTTTTCTTGTAATGCAGGTTAAAATACACAAGTAATCAGAAAAAAAATCCTCCTCCTATAAGCGCATACTGCCTTATCACCAGCTTTTATTTGCCACCCTTCCTAGCACATCATGGTTCAATTAGTCACAAGTATATTGGTATATATACACTCCAAATTACATTTGCTACATTTATTTAATTTTTTAGCAACTGAAACAGATGTATAAGCAGATCCAAATGAACATACTTTCTGATCTTCCACAAAGCAAGGAGGTTTTTATGTTGTTTATTTACTTTTCTAAATGGGTCCCTAAGGTATAAATTAAACTTTATAAAGCAATATCATATTTTATTTTATTAAAATATTTATATCCTGCCCTATATCCTCAGATTTCAGTGCAGTGTGCAATAAAAATTCATGTGCACAATTTAGAATGTGATACAGTAAAAATAATTTACAATTTAAAAACATATTTAACTATCTAAAAAAGTTTTAAAAGTAGAAACAGTTAAAACTATGTAGAAGTTCAAGAAAATAATTAGACCTCAAAATATTTAATAAAACACCATGCTTAATTTGGTGCCAAAATCAAACTCTCTCTGTGTGTGTGTGTGTGTGTGCCTTGAAGACACCTCTCAACTTATAGTGGCCCTATGAATTTTACAAGGGTTTCTAAGGCAAGGAATATTCAGAAGTGGTTTGTCATGACCTTGCTCTGAAATATAGCACACAGTAATTGGTATGGTCCTCCATGTACCTACTAACCAGGCCTGGCCTTGCTTATCTTTCAAGATCAAATGAGATCTTGTGTCTTCATGGTATTTTATATATAGGCAGAACAAATAACATGGATGAATATCACAGAAAACATTAAATACAAGTTATTTTCATCAAAATATTCCAAATTGAAAGGCAGATAATGAAGGATGAAGTACAATACTTTCAATGGAACCATTGCCATAACTGGAGAGGAAAAGACCAAATCATTGAAAAAAAGACACTAATGAAAGAGAGAGAAATATGATAATTTTGTAGATGCAGCTCTCAACATTTAACTTCAGTGTATGACACAGAGTTCTAGTATTATAAGGAAGATAAAAAGTTTCTCTGATCCACTTTTTCACACTATGCATAATTTCATGCATCTGTATCATGTGTCTCTTTAGACAATACTGAGAAGTTGATTTCATCTTCTTAATAACTCTGAACATGCATTACCAAAGAACTAGCCAGTTCAGATGTACTGTGATACTTTAAAAGGTGTGGGGCTGGGAGATAAACCTTAAAATCTATTTTGGGAACAGAACATCTTATATTTTCATTGTGGACTTCCAGAAATATTCTGATCACAAACATCCTAGAGAGTACTGTTAACTGGATTCAGAATATTGGATACATCTTGATAGCTGACTAAGTGGGTCAAGAAGAACTGAAGCATTTATGTTCAATATCTGAGTTAATCAAACAATCACCATGTATTTGACATTCCAAAATTGGATGGGAAAGAATGCTTGATGAACAGCAAAATATAAATGAAATTCTTGTTGACCAAGTTGTTCCAAAACTGGTGCATAATTTATGAAATTTGTGCATGGAACCACTGTTTAATTCCTCCAATGTATGTTGAAAATTGAGGTTGGTATGCAGACAATTACATAGGTAGTCAGGCTCCATAGATGTTTGTGGAAAGTAAGACTATTCATGTTAATTTTAAAGTGTCCCTTTCTCTGTTTTTAATGCTATAGGTATCCACATGTTTGATCAGACAGTCACCAAACTTTGTGTGATATAAAATGGGACTGTTTAAAGATTTTCAAAAGAGAGTCTATTCCACTGCTGAATAGGTCTTACTTTTTTCCTCTGTTGCCAGCATGGTAAGCTGTAAGAAACAAAATAAATCAAAACAAAATCTCATGCTTTGAAAATGGAAAACAGTATCCTCCTCCCTGCTGAGATTAGTCCTCATCAGTTACTGCCACTATGAAATTAATACAGTTTGACACTACCTTAACTGTCATGGCTTCATCCAATGAAATCCCAGGATGTGCAGTTTATTGTAGCACCAGAGCTCTCTGATAACAAAAGCTAAATATCTCATGAAACTACAAATAATTTTATTAGGAGAGCTCACACAGCACTTGGAAAGATTACTTTTTGGATGACAATTTTCCCATCCAGTATGCTGGCTGGCTGAAGAATTCTGGGAGTTGTAGTAAAACCATTCACTTTTTAAAGTTTGTTGCTCATCTATGCAATAACCCCTCTTCAAATTCTGACAAAAATCCTATGGATATCCTCTGGGGAAGCAAGGCTATTTAGTGCCCAAATGAGGATGAAAACAAAACTATAAAGTCACAGTAATCATTTTCTGTTAAATTCATTGCAAGTCATCACAGACATTATTTGTTTTTGTTTTTAAAAAGAAGCTCACAACTGAAGCAATGTTAATTTCCCCATAGGCAACCTATCTTTTGATTTCATGATATATAAATTATTATGTTTGAGGTAAAGTATATTTAGATAAAAGGTAATAAAAGAGATTGTGTGAAACAAACATAGGATGTTCGCATTTCAAAAGTAACTCTTGTTTATTAAGACATCAACATTTTCTACAACCCAGGTTCCCCCAAAGGAATCTCAAACTTGTCTTTTAAATTGATATTTGAATAATCAGTATGTCTGGAACATTCAGCATAACTCTACATTTAAGTGCAATGTGTGGGCTTATAAACTGTGAAGAAGAATCTTTTAATGCAAATTATAGGTAAAGGAATAGCAATTTATCTTTTGTCTGCTTCCACAATTGAAAGAGTAGATTTTCTCTTAGTACAATGTTTGTTGTTTCTCAGGTTTTGTTGCCCAGAAATGTCCTAGTCTGCAGATGTCTTCTCCTCCCCACAAACATTCAGTTAAATATTAACTGATTCCTTCCCTCCTCCCTCTTTTCCTCCTTTCTCTATGTAATAATACAACAAAAAAGAAGAAATAGAAAGTATGAGATGCTGTATACAAAATGTTTGCTGCATGAAACCACTTTTACTGAATCCACCAAAAACTGAATGTAGATATATATGTTTCTGTTATAAAGGTTCTGTCAACTAGTTTCTTTCACTCTACATGCTTACACTGTATATTTGGGGGTTTCTTTTTTTTTAACCCTTAATGCACTATTATATAAAGTGCATTTGAAGGGTGTGTGAAGGAAAGAAAGTAAACTGAATCTTTCAGTGCATTTTATATGTTTGTGTTTCACTTCTAAATAAGAACAAAGAGCAGGTCACACGCATGGTTAGTATGAATACTGGGCAAATAAATTTATAGCTGGGCAAAACTGGCTAAAGTTAAAAATTGAGGGAAACGTTGCTCTAAATCAAACTTTTTCTTCCTATTGTAAAATATTAACATTATTATTATTATTATTATTATTATTATTATTAACCTTTATTTATAAAGCGCTGTAAATTTACACAGCACTGCACATAGAATTGTTTTGCATTTTACATGTACTTCTGCTTGTGAATTCTGGCCAGCTTTACCTCTAGATGAAAAACAGAAGTTATACTTACATTTTAAAAAAAGGAAATATCTAAGTTAGAATACTCTCTGAGTGGCGGGATACAGACGGGCAAAAAGGGGTGTGTTCATGACGTCATGAAGGTATAGCCTTCAGACGGCCCTTACCTGAATGCCGCCATGAACACACCGGCCGCACGCCCCAAGCGGGAAGAAGCGGCATTAAAAAGGTGCTGCTTTTCCCCGCTTCTTTTTTATATAGTGCGCAGCTGCACAGCTCCGTCTGTAAGCTGCTGCACTGGTACACCAGAATTGCTACGCCGCTAATTTAAGTTGCCCATTTAAAAGCTCCGTGTCTGCTGCGTCGCATAATGAGTCGGGGTCCTGGAACATGCGCAGTTTGCAGTCAGGCTTTAATTGCAGTGTCAGCTGCCATGCAGGTGTGGAAGCTGCAGCACAGCTGCAGCGCATTTTAAGACCCCTAACCCTAACCCTAACCCTAACCCTAGAGCTGCATGTATGCATGCGCTGCTAGAATCGTGGAAAGTTTGGAATTTAAAGTGCACCCCTATACACATTCCTGCGCCATTTTCACCTAACAATAAAAAAATGCTAAAACTTTAAATATTTACATATGTACAAGGGAGGTGATGGGGGATGGCAGGGGGACAGCGGTGGCAGCGGCGACAGCTGTGGCTGTGCATTGCAGATTCAGCAAGAGCGCGGGAACCAAAGGAGAGGAGGCATCCATGATGCTGGTGACATTGGCAATGTGCAAGCGGACAAGGATGCCAACACCAGCTGATCACCAGCTGGCAGGAGACCACACTTGTTCTTGGCCAGGGCGGGGAAAAAAGTTTAAAGGGGCTTGGGTGCTTTAAATGTGCACATATGCTTTCTGCCGCTGGTGCTGAGCGCGCAGCTGCGCAGCAGCGCATCCGCCAGTCGGCAAAAGAAAAAAAAAGCCCCATTTTTGGCCGCCCGTGAGGAAGCTGCCTCTCTCTTTGCGGCGTCCTCCGAGGCGGCGGTATGGAAACTGCGGGTCAGAAATGGCCCCAGGTGAGGCGTCTTCACTGCCCCCCATGTGGAAACCCCATACACCTGAGCCACGCCCCCGGGGCGGGCGGGCTGGAGGCTCCTTATTCAGCAGAATACACCTCCAAGATGTCTTCCCCTGCCCGTCTGTATCCCGCCCGTGTGTGAGAGAGAGAGGGGGGGGGAGGTGGCTAATTAAAACATTCTGGTTGACTTTCTCCAGAAACTGAAATTTTGTTTAGGCAGTTAAAAAACAGTTTAAAATTTTGACAGTTTAAGGCATGGTTCCAAATAACTCCACTTTTAGTGCTCTTGGATATCTGGAGAAGATTGGTGAGGATACTGTGGATTGCCAAAAAGAGAAACAAATGGGTCCCTGAACCAATAAAGCCTGAACTCTCTTTATAAATCAAAATTACTCAGTTGAGGCTGCTGTACTTTGGTCATATAAGACAGCATGACCCACTAGAAAAGACAATAATGCTGGGTAAGGTAGAGGGCAGCAGGACAAGAGGAAATTCACATTACAGATATATAGACTCAATCAAGGAAGCCACAGCAGAAAGTCTGGAAGAACTGAACAGGGCTGTTGTGGATAAGGTGTCTTGGAGATGTCTCAATGCACCATTTGCAATGTCTTAATAGACCCCCTCATGATATAAGTAAGGGTACCTATACTTATGTCACTAACAGGGGTGCTAGCATAATATATGGCAGTATCTGCAAATTCGCTCACTGACATTCACAGGTTTGAAACTGACAAGGTTGAAAGTGATAATTTTACTCTGCTCCTGTTACTCAATTTTCAAATTCTTTATCTTTCTTGTCCTTCTCAAAATTTAAGTGCAATTCAAGTGCATTCAACAGAGAATCTGACAAATCAATTATCTGAGTGCTTCCATCTTTCATAAACCAGACAGTAACTTTTTTTTCATGAAGACAGTTCAAATTCTGAATATGATTTTAATTTAGGTATTTTACATTTCTCTCAAACCATTATTCAAAATCTTAGGTCCAAACTAGTCTATAGTAAACAATTTAATTTGAACTGAATACTTTAGTAACCAATAGATGGTTTGATCAAGATTATGGAACCACCTGAAAAATATTCATGGATTACTCTCAACAAGCACTTTAAAATAAAGATACTACATCTCCTGACAGATTAGCTTCTATGAGGTTATCTTATATGACATGTTTAAAACAGAAAAAGACACATATGCACAGTCACAATGAGAACAAATAGCCCTAGCTCTGATGGAAAAGAGCAAGAACAGGAAGCAGTTCTGGGATATAGTTTGTGTTGGTATGCATACTGTTAGACAGTAATTATTGGGCAGATTTCATCACATCAATGGTATAGTCACCTTGACAGGATTTGTGCACCTATAGCTGCATGGAACCACCCTGCCATTGTTTTTGAAAGTATTTATTTGCCTTATTGGTCCTCACTGTTGCTGTCAGAGATAAAGAAGTTGATGACAGCTCCTGCTCTTGTCAAGGCCCCAGGAGAAAACATGATGCCTCCAGAAATATTTAAACACTTTCCTGGTTAGTGGGTCCCAATATTAGCCAGCGCATTTATCCAAATTGACAG
Organism: Sceloporus undulatus; assembly: GCF_019175285.1. Classification (NCBI taxonomy): domain Eukaryota; kingdom Metazoa; phylum Chordata; class Lepidosauria; order Squamata; family Phrynosomatidae; genus Sceloporus; species Sceloporus undulatus. Next base: position 90,927,505 of record NC_056522.1, read on the forward strand.
TACTGGTATAATTTCAATAGGCTGGAAAGAGAGTGTAGATATCCCTATTCTTAAGAAGTGTGATATGCAAAAAATGCAATAATTATTGGACTATTAGTCTCCTGAACATTGACTCTAAGTTATTCTAAATATTTATTAAATAAATTGGAGTTAAGAGTCTTCTAATTCATGTTATCCACCCTAAACAAACTGGCTTTAAGAAAGGGCAACCATTGTTTGACTCTTAACTTTTTAGCCCTGAAAGGAATGGCCAGTCCTGCCAAATGTGTATTTGTTGCCTTTGTTGACTGTGATGATTCCTTGGGAGCAAAGCCCTGTGCGTGGCTATTACTCTCAGGGAGATCCCTTTAAAGAACTATATTTTCCGCTGCCACCACTCAGTGAATTAATTCCTTCCCCACACACACTGAGACTTGTGAGGAATAGAGAGAGAGATCTAGTTTCCTTCCTTGCTAATCCACAGCAATCAGTGACCGAATCAGGCACGTGTATAGGAGTACAGAGATAGCAGATGCTTTTAAAAGAAAGAAGTTTATTTTAAAAAAAAAGGATAGAATAGGATAGAAAGGATTTATAACACTCTTGCAAAGCCTCTTTGCCTTGCAGGTCAAAGAACATAGTTACAGAATTCCTTCCAGACAAGCCATTGTTGAAAATAACAAAAGGCCTAAACGCACTAGCTAACACATTCCTAATTACTCACAGAAGATGGGATTTGTAGTCCTTTTGAGTTCCTGGATGCAGGGAGGGCCCCCTGGCCTCTCGACCTGCATTCCCCTGAGTCTGTGTCTCCCAGACTCGAGGAGACAGCATCTGGCATCCCCCTCAGGAGAGGATCAAGGGAGAGACAAAAGACCGCATGGCTCCACAAGTCCTTTTAAAGATTCCCCATAGAAAGTTCTTGAATCTCGCGGTCCTACTCTCTGATTGGTCAGTTAGACCTTACATCAGCTATGATGTCACAGCTCATTAGCATGTGATGTCATCTCTCATTAGCATGCACCTCCTCCCAGATTAACCCTTTGTGTTCAGGAGAAGTTCCCAGATGGCTGGAGACCCAGCCATCACATTGACTTAGCCACAGCTTTTGACTCAGTTGATAGAAACTGGTTGTGGAAGAAAGTGGCCAACACTAATACAGATAATCACCTATTCTTTTTAATTAAAGAACTCCATTCCAACATGATTGCTAGAATACAAGCGGGTATTTCTGGCTTGTTAATTGATCTTATTCCCACAAATAAAGGAGCTGTAGACACCATCTCTCTTCAATTTATACCTGGACGGCATGGTTCCTGCATTACCTGGCCCAGAATTTTTCTCACCCTCAGCTGGGTGAAAATTTGTTCCTGTATACACTGGTGGCATGATTTTAGTTTCACTCACCTGCATAGGTCTGAGAAGGCTGATGTCTAAGTTCAATGTATTTTGTTCCAAACAAAAGTTAAATGTTAATTATTCTAAAACAAAGGTGATGGTGTTTAGAAAAAGGCATTCTTATTTTCAATTGATTATTAATTGAATAATGTCAGGAATTTAAATACTTTGGCATTATTTTTACAGAAAACCTTTCCTGGAAGCCTCCAACAGAAGCTGCTAGAGTGGGCTTGAGATCTATTGGAGACATAATTATATTTTACAACATAGTGTGTGGGTGTATGGGGGGGGGGATGGTCACTTGATTGTCCCAACCTTGAAAATATTCCAGGGGAAAGTCATTGGCCAGATTTTGTGGGATACCACTTTCAGGAGATGGGATGATTCTCAGATGGCTAAATTGGAGCCACTTTAGAATACGTTTCTTTAAAATAATAATTTAAAAAACCCTCTTATTCTTCCACCTGGCATTTCTGCAGCTTGGTCCAGGCAGGAGTTGGTTTTCTTTCATTTAGATCTCACATGCACTTTATTTTATTTAATAACTGGAGAATTTTAAAAGATTCTTCAGTCAGATTATGTTTTGAACAGTCATTGAACTGAAAAGTTTAGAGTTCAAGGCATCACTAGTTGTTCAATCATATCCTACTCCACTTGACAGTTTTTTCGCCCCTGAAGGTGGAAAACCAAAAGGCTGTCCACTTTGCAGAGTTTTACAGCCCTTCACTTTCAAAACTATGACTACAGATATTATTAATGGCAGATTTTCCAATATGCCTTTAGATTTGATTTTAGATTTGTGGGGGTCCAGAAATTGAAGATTTGCCTCATTATTTGTTGTTTTTTGTTCTTTATATGCAGAGCCAATAACTATTTTTAGAGATTTTTTTTCCTGTCTTGCTTACACTCTAATAGTGTGACAGAAAAGGTTTTCTATTTCCTGTCTGATACTAACTCTGTTAACTCACAAGGTTTCTCTTTTTGCCCTGGCAATAATAAAAAAACTAGGCAATATTTATCACTGATATTGCAGTTAATTGTTCTGAGAACATTCTTGTCTAATCATACCTTTTATTATTTTCAGATGTTTTAATTCTATTGAATTTCCAAAAAGTATTCAAGATTTATATGCTGTTTATTCCATGTTGTAATTTTTAATTCATCCACATTGTAATTTTTAATTTCAACTCACTAGTTTTGTATGCGAACGGCCTATGGTTCAAGCATTAAACTACTATTTATCCCTATTTTAATCAACAGCACTTTAAGTCTAATTTTTGCAACCACCAAAATATTCCTTAGCTTGTTAGAGATTAGAGCAAATTGCTGCTAGTCCAATTTTAAAGCAGATTCTCCTGAAAAGATGAGGCAAGGAGATGATGGAGAGAATGAGATTCTTAGAACATTTGGGGGAACTTGCCAACAGTGTTAAAAGAAGCAAAGAAAGAAACCATCAGTGTGCTGAAGGTGTCACCAAAGTGTTGGAAAGCGTTGCTATTTCTGGCCACAGTGTGACTGCGCTAGGTTTTCATTCCAATCAGTCAAATTGGATTTTATTTATATATTCCATTGTGCTCATTAGACTTCTGGTACAGAATGTTTCCTGGATACATGTTTGCAACAGGTACTTCAAATCTAGTGAAGACTTAGCAAACAACATGAAGTATAATCACAAGCACAAAATGCTGCATTACATTTTCCTTCACTTCCTTGGTAGGATAATGACAGCCCTGGCAATGGAAGCTTCATTCTGATTTCCCAATCTCTCCTCTCCATCACCAAGCTCTTTAAAGTGGAGTGTTAGCAGTATTCAAAGTTGCTTCAAAAGATCAGAGTACCTAGAATCAAATACCTGTGATCATTGAACAAAATGGCTTTTCATGCTGATTCTAAGGACTGGAGACAAGTTTTTAAATGGTCAAATGTTCAGGGATATGAGTCATGCCTATTCAGTCATTATTATAATAATTCAGTCTGTTTTGAGAGATTCTAAACAGATTCAGAACACTCCCTGTTTCCCTTGGGACTATTTTCTTTGGGCTATTCATGCATATTTTATTTCCCCATAATTTTAACTGTGATCATGCAGTGCCTATAAGATTTGTGAAACTTCAGATAGCAAGGTGGAGTTTTCTGACTTTTTGGGATTATTCAAAAGAAGGAAGGAATGACACTTCTTGGTGTTCTATCTAAACATGGCAACTGATAAATGTTCATGGGACTGATATTTATGTCATACATTTTTGTTGACAATTATGAAGCTGTGCCCTTGTCTACATTCCAGTTCTGGTGCAAGCAGTCTGGACATGCATGATCTGCACTACAACCAAAAAATAACAGCCTCAAAACAGATTTTACAAACATACCTGTTACTCCAGATTTTCCAGGAAGATCTGGAACCCTCCATTCCTGTACTGTGGTGGCTGTCTATACAAGTGTTCTGCTGAGTCACCCAGCATGTCTGCCAGCATTGCAGGTTGCTTGTCCTAAAGTTAGAATGAGATGCCCAGACATATGACCATTGCTGGGCACCTTATTCTGATCTCAAAAGCAAGAGAGCTGCAGTGTTTGTAGATGTGCAGGTCACTCAGTGGGCAACCTGTGCAGACAGCTGCTGAAATGGAGGGTCCAGCAATGGTGGGAGATCAGGGCAGCTGCAGGGCCAGGATACTCTGGGCTGGCCCTGGAGTATCCTGGTGAGTACAAACAAGGCCTGAGACACAATTTAATCTGCTTTGATTTTCTTGTTGTTAAAGTCTTGGACAGTAGGCAGGAAGCCAAAAAGAAAGGTTAAACTAATTTGACCTTTTTAGAGTTTGGGAGGAGGTGAAGATTACTAAGACAACTTGTAAGAACCAAGTACTGAGAAATTTTCTAGCCTTGGTAAAAAAATAAACCCACAAAAGCAAAACAAAACTGTGCATTCAAAACTATCCCAAAACTCAAATTACCATGTTTGAACTAACAGAGAAGAATCTCCTCACATCTCTCCTTATACACCAGCCCATATGATTTGTTGCAGTCCACACTGGGCCCCTCACCAGGCGAAGGTGATAGTTATGTGTTCATTCCAGCCACACAGAAGAAAACTATCCAAGCTTTTCTTTGGTAGCTCTTTGTTTTGGTCAAGGAACAGCTTGGACCTTTGTAGACAAAAGTGAGAATGGCATGTCACTCTACCCCCTCAGATAAAAAAAAGTTGGTGGCTTCCCCAAACCTGCTGGGAAGTAATGAGCATGTCAAAGTTCCGAGAGCACTGACATGAATGTTTCAAAAACGGTTTCATGAGAAGCATTACATGTTCCTGTCACTTCCCAGATTTTATGAGTAAAATCTACCTGGAAGCTGAAGTTCAACATATTGGTTTCAGTGAATATTCTGTTCTATAGAATAGGATTGCAACAAGATGTACAAACATTGTAAACAAAAATAAATTGTGGAAAACTTTCTAATTGCAAGATAAATTGATGTGTTTGATTTGAGATAATGATGATGATGATAATTTTTAAAGCAATGTGGAAAGCAAGAGAAATGCTGAGCCTCTAGAAAGTTTTGATCATATTTTATAGGCAGAATAAATTGTAGTTGACAAATATCTACCTCAGCTATGAAAGCAGGAAGATGTTGTTCTATTAGAAGTTTTCCTTTTCCCTTTTTGTTTTCCTATGCCAACTGGGAAGAGGGAGGATAACAGGAATGTATTTGCTCTTGTTTCATCCAGGTAACACTGCCTTCTTACAGAATAGCCCATCCATTTTTTCTACCCCCACTCTTCCCAGGCCTTTTTTTGTTTTGTTTTGTTTACTCCTAGCAGAATCATACATTTTTCTGAGCATGTGCAATTGTCACAAGGCTGTTTTGAAATAGTTTACCCATTTAGGTTTATTCCTAAATATCTTTTTATATCTATCTATTTTGAACCACCATGAGTCCATCATGAATGCAGATTTCATCAGGTTCATGAATGTAGATACATTAAGCAGCTCTAGAGCAAGTATAAATTAGAGATGCATTGGGTTCATTTGCATGTAACATCTGCTCTTCTGTGTCTGTTTTTGGTTTGTAGAGTATATACTTTTGTTCTCTGGATTAATGCTCATTACCACTTTAATGAGTTAGAGATCTCTTTTAAAAATTAAACTATGATAGCTGGATGCTAGAAATACAATAAAATCTACTTGGCTTGGTTTGGCTTTGGCTGCCTAAGGAGCAATGTGTAGAGAACTGAAATTTTGTTATCAGTACTTGTGACATTAATTAATATAGGAATAAAAAGGTTAGGTGTGGAAATGGAAATGGAGAAACACCATGAAGCAGATTTAGGGTATCTTATTCTAATCCATATTATGGTTAGTTCCCCCAGTTTAGGAAGACAGTTTAGGAAGGTTATATGAGCAAAAGAAAAGACTATTGTGTCAAGTACATATTTGAATTGGGAAGTCATAATATATTTTCGACCTCAGCCACAAGCTATTTAGTTGTTCATAGGTACGTCACGCGTCTTGCATACTTAACCCTTATGGAGAATATGAACGTGATAATATTGGCCTGCTTGGAAAACTGTTGAGAGAATGTATGCAGAGTGATCAGAAGACTTGAAATGCAAGTCTTGTTGAGGTCCTGACTTTGGCTTAGTTCTCCCACAGCCACAAAATTGAAAATCTCTCCTTCCCTTTGGTTGACTATCCACATTCCTTTCTAAATATCTGAAGGGACACTGGTTTCTTAATGGCTGCCATTTGAGGTAATTGGGGTGAAGAACAAGATTGCATGTGTTGCTTTCTATGTGCACCTTGGGACTTTCATCGCCTTTCCTCTGTTTCCCACATCTGATTCCTTTGCCTCAAAGCAAGTCCAGAGAGTGTACCCAAACCACTGGAGCAGCTTTTGAATGTATAAAGGAAGCTGTGGAGATTTCTTTCTCCCCATTCTATTGAGGGTTGCTGTTCCACACAGCAAGAAGTATTTACGGGATTCAATCCCTAATGAACACTTCTGAACAAAGCATGGCATGACCTCACCTCTCCTATTTGATTTCTTTGGGCACACCTAAGGATTGTGTGACTTTAAAGGCTTGTGAATGGTTGGTTTATTATCTTTCCCTAGAATTAATATATGCTGTGTCATACATGATTTAGAATGCAATCTGATGCACATCTACTCAGAAGTAAGTCCTATTAAATATAATGGGCTTAAGTAACTGAATAGTATAGGACTGCAGCTTTAACCACCTAAATCATTTGGGGAGTAAATGTTCCCTTGGGCATTAGCATAATTGGAGCCTTTTGTTAAACTGGAAAGTTCATAAAATGGGTGCTGTGTGGAGAGGTTAAGTAGTGAATGGTGAGGGTCTCATATAAGGATCGTATTAAATGAATATGATTTGTAATTTCCTCATATTTTTATTGAAGATTTCAGCAAATTCATTAAGCTCTATTTCCTCTTAGTATATTTTCACTAAGATCATATTGCATCTTTCTTTCTTTCACGCTCTGGCTCTCTCTCTTATTCTCTTTTGAGCACCAGTTTAGCCAAATGAATGAGAAAGGCATGATAAAATAACACACCAAAATAATAAATAATACAAACCATTTCCTTCTCCTCAGAGCCAAGGCATTCACTTTGGTGCTTCCTGACAGGGTAAAGCAGCAGGAGCCAGCTAATGAGGCAAGTCATCCATTATCATTGGAGGGCTTAGCCTGATTTAGTTATCTGAATCAAAATGACACATTTAGAAAGAAAGCTCCTGGGAACTTGACTGAAAATGTTATGTTGATGTAGCCATGCATTGATCTGTCAGTAAGTGCCTCTTGGTTGCTATGCCAACCATGAAAAGGAACAACAACATAAAAAACCCACCCAGGGGTTAAAGGCCATGATGTAAGGAAACTATTATTGGGGCTGATATTCTGTCTGTCTATCTATCTATCTATCTATCTATCTATCTATCTATCTATCTATCTATCTATCATCTCTTTTTAAAATTATCAACAAGTTTTGGTGTGGTCTGAATGCTAAGCATTCTTCAATGTATTCATGTTTTCAGAATCTGTGTGTGCATGTGTGTTTTCTTGTCAGAACTATTTTCCTCTCCCCCTCCAGGATTATTTATAACTTTAACATCTGCAGTTGCATCCTGAGCTACAGGTTGCTTATTATGTTTATTTCAGTGGGAACAGAAAGAAAGAAAGGGTGAAATACCAGTGTTGTTGTAGTTTTGATATCTGCCAACAAACTGATGAAAATTTCATCAGCATGAGATTAAAGCTCATTGTCGCTGTCGTCAGCATCAGCATCAGCATTATGAATATTTCACACACACACTCACCAGAATTGTACTCAAGGAGGCTGACAACACTAAAACTATTAGTGTAAAACTATTAATAGTAATGTTATTGTTTTAATGATTGCATTTTATATTGAATTGTTTTATTGCTGTAATCCTGCCTCGATCTGCAGGGAGAAGCAGGAAAT
>NC_056522.1:90935365-90953143 GCF_019175285.1 Sceloporus undulatus
AATAATAATAATAATAATAATAATAATAATAATAATAATAATAATAATAACAACAACAAATATATAAGCTTATCACAGAACAAAAGGGAGCACGATGGGATGGAAGGGGGCAAGGGACGCATTTTACCGCACACTGGAACGCTGCCACTGCAACCAAAAGTTCCCATTCCATTAATGGAACAAGTGTGGTGCAGTGGTTTGAAAATTGGCTAGGACAACAGAAGACCAGGGTTCCAATCCCTGCTCAGCCATGGAAACAAGTCACACTTTCTCAGCTTCAGAGGAAGGCAAAGACAAACAAATCTTGTATAAAAGTCACCTTAGGGTCACCATAAGTCAGAAACAACTTGAAGGCACATAACAACAACAAATTTGACATCAGCTAAGTAAGTCTGCTTGCAATGGTATCTTGCATGTTTATAAGACACTAACAGGGCTTCAGCCTGGGTGTCATCGTTTCTCACTGATGCCATGATGTTCCACTGATTTTAGTGGGAAGGAAGGCCTTTTACCAGTTCTGGCTGGTCATGCCAGTTATGACCATTCCTGTACAGTGTCAATTTTGCTACAGATTATTACATGGTGCTGTCTGTAGGGTCACCCTTATGACTAGTCCAGAAGCTGCATTTAGTGCACATGCCTACGTTGCTGTGTGTAGCAACCTCTCAGCAGCTTTTAACACTTCTGCTGAAAGAGTTGGACTGCACACATCTCTCTGACTAGTCCAGATTTCCAGTTTTTGTTACTTGTGTTTCCAAGCTTGCAATAACTCAAGCCAGGATTAATTCAAAGATTGCAATTTTCCTTATTATTATTCCTGAGCTTTTCAATCATTAGGCTGCTTTGGGCAATTATGAGGAAGGGTGGAGTTTAAATTAATAGATCAGTATAGCAAATAGGTTAGGTCCTTGTGGTTTGCCCAGGCATACTCCTCTGATGCAGGTGGTGGCCACTCATAGGATGTTGCCACACTGCTGATTAATGCAGTTTGACACCACTTTAACTTTCATGTCTCCATCCTATGGAATCCTGGGATTTATATTTTGTTGTGGTGCCAGAGTTCTATGACAGAGAAGTTGAAACATCTCACTTAACTATAAATCCCAGAATTCCATAGCATTGAACTATGCCAGTTAAAATGGAGACTAACTGCATTAATTCTGCAATGTAGATACAGACATAAAGGGGTCATTTAGGGCTAAAACCAACTTCAGAAATAATCCAGTTTGAGACGACTTTAACTGCCCTGGCTCAATGCTAGGGAATTTTGGGAACTGTAGTTTGTTGTGACACCATAGCTCTCTAACACAGAAGGTTCAATGCCAAACAAAACTACAGTTCCCATAATTCCCTTCCACTGAGCCAGGGCAGTTAAAGTGTTCTCAAAATGGATTATTTCTACAGTCTGTTTTGGCCCTTAGTTTAATTGCCCTTATCTATGGCTTTGGGGCATGCACTTCAACAATTTTGCAGTGGGTCACATGTATGAAATTTTAGTAATTTTATATCTTTTTATTACATACCACTCAAAAAATCTTCGGTTACACAGAGCATAAGCTTTTCATGTATATATTTTTTACATAAATAAAAACATCAAAAATCTCTGGAAGGAATAAGTTGCTTGTTTAGCCTTTTGTGCTAAAATAAAATATGTAGTAAGTCATGAGCAGATCTGATGTAATCTTCCACATCAAAGGTGACTGCTAAAAGAATAAATCCAGAAAGCCCTGAAGAGGAAGTTACTTTGGAGCGGTTTGGATGGTCTGCCATTTAAACTACCCTATGTTCCAAGAAGCCATAATCTAATTAGTGCTAATACGATCATATGGAACATCCCTGATTGGTGGCTGGGATCATGTTATGCATGAATATATGCATATGTTATGCATGCATACATTCCCCTATGGAACTGACATTTTTGTGTGGAAGACCTGTATTCAGTTCAAAGTTGCAGAAGCAGAGTTGTGCAAATAATGCCATTGGAGCAGAGGTCTGAATGGGCATACATATTAGGTGGTGCATTTGGTTTGGCAATCAGTTGCAAAACTTTGCCACAAGAGTTGCATAGCACAAACAGTGCAAAACTCCACATGTGCATATTTATGATGTGTAATCCCAGTGTGGGATCTTGACCAATGTCTGCACATAGGATGAAGGATGGTTGCATCTGTATAGCATTTGCAATGATCTGAAGATGTCCACGTGGATATGCAAGTGATCATTTGAAGAAGAATCTTTGGAGCATCATGGGCTTTAAAGGCTTTACATTTTACGGTTAGTAGATTCATCTTTTGAATTATTGCTGTTGTTGCTTTAGATATCCATGGCCCTATTTTATTTTGATTTCTGGTATTCAGAACTAAGCATCTACTACATAATCCATATGTTAGTGTGTCTTGAGATCTCTGCTCATGGGGCAAGATCCAACTACACTTCTTCTGATGCGACTTTGGAATGAAGTGGAACCAGGAAGAGAACAATTTCACTTTCTCACTGCTGATCCCATAAAAGTTGATCTGAAGGGCAAGAATCCACCTCAAAACCATTTTTGGGCTACTCCAGTATGTACAAGGGGGAGTGGAATGGGGAGATTTCCATAACATTGGCACTACCAGGCCAGCACCAGTTCTATACTGGGTTTGGACCATGCCTGAGACCCACATGAAATTCAAGTAGCAAATGTTCTTCAATTGAGGACCTCTGATATGGTTCTGGATTGGTTAGAGCGCTAATAAAACATTTTATGTGAAAATGCATAATGTATTTTCCCCCAAGACACAAGGTGAATAGTTTTAGGCAGATACTTTTGGAACATGACTCCAGAGATTACTAGATTTTTATTTATTTATTTTATTTTGCTAAAGTCTTTTTAAAAATGCTACTGGGTTCTTTTTATATCACTTGACACAAGTGATTCATGAAGTAACCTTGAATTTACTCGATGTCCTTCCAGGATAGAGTTGAAACAAATAAGATTTAAAGTTCTATCTTTTGCTTTATGTTAAGAGGAAGTATCACATACTGTGTGTCACAAATGTGAATGATTTCTCTATTCCAAATGGGAATGTTAGTAATAATTATGAATTATAATAATAAAAGTGAAGAACCTCTCATTTTTCAGACTCAGTATTGTTCAAAGTAAAAACCTTTGGACTTTGTGAATTTTGAATTCAAAGCCGATGTCTCATTTTAAACAAAAATGCAGATCTTTATTACTCTGGTTCTGGCATTCAAATCATCTGTCAGAGGGGCTCTCCAGACCACCCCAAAAGGGTGGGCTGGAGGTACCCAGTTTTCCTCCAGAGGGACATCGCACCAGCCAAACCACACGGCATCCCTCTGGACCAAAAAGAACCTGGAAAAACTGGGTTCTTCTTGGTGCACATGAACAACATCATCAGTGTGCCATTGGCAAACTGTAACGTTTCCATGATGGAAGCGCGGTGCCTGGAAGTGTGGACGCTGTGCCGTGCTTGCATCATGGACATGCACACCATATGGACAGTGCTGCGTAAAGATGGCGCCGCCCATACATGCTAGGTTTTCAGAGCGTGTGGATTCTGCGCATGTCAGAACTCTAGAATTGGCACCAGGCCGCTGCAAACCAGCGGTCTGTACTGGGCCATAATTATCCTTCTTCTAGAAGTTCTCTGCTATAGTGTCAGAAATCATTAATGAGAATTCCAGTGGCTTTGACAGTCACTGATGTCAACAGAGTCCCACAAATTAACATCTAATTTTCTTATGTCTTCATATACAATTTATGCTGGGGGTTTTTCAGTGATGAATTCTGAAAGATTTCTACTTCATTCACTTTTTGCAAAGAAGTGGTGAGGAGATCTGAAACAGAGCCAAAAGGGGAGAAGATGGTAAAGGAGAAAAGGGAGGAATCTTCTCTAAAGAGGCAGGGAAATACAAGTATGGCTGTACATTGGGTGATGAAGATGAGAAGTGGGTATTAATACACAGAGAATAGCAGCCATTTTCTTATGCAATTGGTGGGAATCAGTGCTTGCTGAGATGACAGCCTGGGTGAAGTGGGAACACCCAGAGAAACACTGAAACCATTAATGGGGAGATAAAGACCACATCTTTATTGGATACAGCTGAATAGTGTTGGAATGGAAAGAGGCATAAATTCAGGTATTGGATAGCTCAGCTGTTGTCTGATCAGCCCCATCCCCAGTTCTGGCCCTATTTGGTTGGACCTCCAAAGCCCCTTAAACAGATCACCCAATGTGGGATGAATGGTCTTATAGCCCCCATTCCCCTGAAAGGTGTCACATGGATCTTTTCCTCATAATTTGTTTCATTAAACTTGTGATTAATAATTAAACCAAGAATGGGTGGGAGGGTGTGAAGGTCACTCAGGTCCAAGTGCTGAAAAAGCTAACTGAGATAAGATTTTACCCTTACTTGGTGGATGTAATGAAGTCTTTGGCTAGCAGTACTGGTCACGAACAGTCCTCCCTCCTCCAGCTCCTAACTGGCCATCATCTCCAGAAGCTCAGGGGGGAAATGCTTGAAGTTTTTGCAAGGGAAATTTATACCTTCCAAAACGTAAAGATGTGCTGAAATTTCCAGATGTCTTTGCAGTTAGTGTTCTCTCACAGAATCATGGATATAAAAATATATATCAGCATTGTTTTATTTGTGTTTCTCAGAATATCACCAGTGTAGTCTTATTAGCTGAATTCTGTAGTAAAATTCCATGAGACTCCCCCTATCCATGGAAATAATGCATATTTAGTAAGTAAGTAAGTAATTTATTTCAGCCAACAAGCCATCAACATCAAAATATATATAAAACATATATAAAACATATAGAACATTTGAAATATTTTAAACAAATAATGCATATTGCAAAAGAGGGGTCCCTATTGAGATGCAAATAGACTTTAAATTTCCTGGACTTTGAAAATCTCCCTATTTGCGGCATGGCCAGAAGGAGAAGAAGCCTGCCTGCAAAAGACATCCTCCCCATCATAACATCTTTACTAAGGACTGAAACAACATGCAGGCATCTGAATAACCTCTCCAGTTGTTGTTTTTTTCCCTCCGGTTTGTTTTGTAACATTTTGTCTGATGAAGAGCCCATGGAGCTTTGGAAGTTTGCAACAAGTATATTGTGCATTTTGATTGGCCAATAAAGGTATCACTGGTGGATCATTATGTGTGCATTATGCCCATTTTCTTAATGTACGTATTTATGGATTTTCCTATTCACTAATGTGTGTTTGTGCACATTTGACAAATATATGTATTGATGCACATATATTGCATATAATCTGAAACAGGAAAAAAACTTGATATGCACAGTTGTTAAAAGAAACAGCATGCAAGAGACTATTGCAGAAGTTTTGAGAATAACTGAGAGAAAGAAGCTGGTACACGAAGCTTTTGTAGACTGAGAGCCTGTACACATGGGCCAGAAGGTTCATGTTCTTTGTATTGTATTGTCTGGACAATGTAGGCTATTAGCCTCAGGCCAGGATAGCCAGTCTGCATGCTGATCTTGCAGTCCTGGACTGATCCTGGCCCAAAGAGGCCTTAATCCAATCTCAAATGACTGGCTGTTCACCACAAAGTTTCCAGGAAACTCAGCAGTGACAGCCGCCAGACCATATAGCCCTGCTCACCCTTTATCTGCTAGAGCCATCAGGTCTTCTTTGAAGGCCCCCACCATAGCCTCTGACATCAGAACAGAATACCTGGTCACGTGGGTATAGTCAGGTACACCATTTCTGCCCCTGCCCTGTGATAGGGGCCTTAAGAGAAGACTCAACAGAGGTGGCAGACAGGGGTATGGGGTGCCAGCAAGGCCATGATGCAGTGGCAGGTAGGTGTGTAAACAACCACCTTTCACTGTGCCAGCCTGGGGACTGATCTGGGTCACAACCGGGGACACGGTAGTATGGGCTTGGCCCATTTGCTCAGGCCCAGAGCCTACTTTATTATATGAATCTTATGAAAGATGCTACAAGATCCCTTGGCATACTAATCCTGACTAACATACCTATGTCTTTAAATTCTATCATAAAAGAAAACATCCATGTTTTCATTAATAGTTTCACAGTCCATAAATAAAACACTCAAAAAAGTGTTAATGCAGATGTCTTTTCCATCCCTACACCAAAGACAAGGATGTATGGGGGTGAGGGTGGGACTTTAAATTTGATTATAATGAAGGTCAGCTACTAAATTTCATATATTTCCATACCACTGGTGATTTTTAAAAATTATGCTTTAAAAAAAAAGCCCTGTGTGCATCTCAGTAAATAAAGCTGTACAGTCTTGCATTAGAAAATAAATTACAGTAAGAGAGAGAGAGAGAGAGAGAGAGATTAATTTTTCATCCACTTGCCCTTTTAATGAATGCCAAATACCATCAAAAGAATGTGTCATCAATTCTTCACTCATACCTCCAAATTTCTAGCTTTCTTAAGATCCCATTTCTGGAACTGCCCAATCTTCCTGTTGCTTTCAATTTTCTAATCATATTGTTGGATTGTTTAATGACCTGAAATATATGCAGCATGTTTATTGACAATACTGCTGCTACTGAACATTCTATTTTGTTTCCAGTATATTGTTAATTACAAACTAGCTAAATTCAACCCAGGAAATATGGTATGTAGCGGGTGTGAAATACATTAGTGTATAAAGAAATGGCTCAACATCAGACTGCTCTTTTGCTCCCAAGCATGTCTATGTAATATGCATTAAGTATAAATATTTATAAACAAAGAATCTTGGATTAATGACAGCTAAAGCATTCCTGTAGCTGTAGGTCCTTCAGAAGATAAAGTTGAAAACATGGTGATTTGCACATTATACATTCTCCTTGAGTCCCCCCCCCCAAAAAAAAATGAATAAATAAAAATCCAAAATCTGAAACATTTTTGGTCCCAATCATTTGAAATGTGGGCTTCATTCTGTAACAACTGTTCCTTGTTGCCAGTGAGACTGATTGCTGAGGAACAGAATGTCATAGCATGAGCATTTTCTGGACTGTGAAATGTAGAAACTGTGATGATGACATCCAGCGGCATCGCTAGGGGATGTGGGGAGAAGTCTGTAGTGCACTGGGTGACACCCCAGAACAGGTGTGACGTGTGGTTGCCCCCCACCTCAGTGCTATCACCTTGGCATGGCACGCAGCAGTGAGGGAGTGTGTCCAGCCCCCCTCCCTCCTGTGTACCACATTACATGTAAGTAGGACAGCATGCAGCTGGGGGGTGTGTGGCCATACTCTGTCTCTGCCATGTGCCACTCTACATGTGAGTAGAACAGCATGTGACAGACAGGAGGTGTGTGCAGCCCCTCCCCCTACTTCATGCCATTCTACTTATGTGTAGAGTGGCATGTAGCAGTGAGGTGGGTGGTGCCATTTTGGCCCCCCCTCTTAGAAGCCCAGCCCCCATGTCTGGTTACACCCCAGGCAGCTATGCCATAGGTGACAGCTGAAGGAATGCACTGAAGTATGTTTGTGTGTGTGTTCTAATACAAAGATAGTACCCAATTTGTTAAAGTCAGATTATCAATTAAGTGATAAAATTTCCAACCACAACCAGCACCTTAATTACATTTGTTTGTTTTTTTAACTGATATGATGTACTGGGGTTGGAATTTCATCTCAGTTCCACAATAGTTAAATCAGTTATTGTTTAACTGAATAAGAAACAGGTGATCAAAGCCAACAAATGTTATGATAGTTTATTTAACTCCAGAATGCCAATGTTCAAAAATATTAACTCAAAAAGTAGTAAGGGTAACTTGGAAGGAAGTGCTTTTTGGTGTCTCCCCCCCCCCCAAATCTAGGTGGCCTTCTAGACACTGCATAGATGTTCTTCATTTCCCTCAGGAAACAGAATTTTGAAGGTTGTTACCCTAGCATTTTATTGGGATTCACATGGGAATCAAGTAGTAAATCAATAATAATGATGGATGACATTTTTCAGCTTTATTCCAGTAAGACCTTTAATGCACTCATCTATCTTAAATTTAAGTGGCATTTTAACATAAACTTGATAGTTAAATTTCCTCCTTTCTAACATAACTACAATTGAATGCATTTTGAAAGCCTTAGTAATGATTGACTAAATGCATTAGTTCTTTTCTACTAACTTCTCCATCTTTGCACATGTAGTATCTAAGGAAGGGTAGTGCCAGGAAGGATATATGGAGCTACTTCAGAAATGGAAAAAGTGTGGAGGTAGAGGAAAAGAGCTCTGTCTTTCCTTATACCTTTTCAACAGCTCCAACTGCTGGACAGGTGAAGACTATTGATCTCTGAGGGGCTCTTCAGACAGACCATTAAGTCCGGCCTGGGGGCACAGTTGGGACGTCGCGTCCACATGACACATGCCCTGACTCCACCCCCCAGGTTGCTGTCACAGTGTGTGACACATCGCCAAAGGAGCACCGTATAGCCACGGCGATGTGCCTATCACACCCTTTCCCGGTCACCAAAAAAGCTGCTTTTTGCAGCTCCCTTTTGTGCCCTGAAAAGGCTGGATTGGGGCTGCGGCATGCAGTTGCCATGGCCCCAATCTGGTTGAAGTAACTCACCTGACCCCACTCATGCTGTGATAGCTTACAATGTTTTCTAAGAGAAGATGCCTTTGATTACCATCCAAAGGCTTTGGGTGATACCAAACAGAGCTCCTCTGGTGTATATCTTGATGTCCAGTGTGAGCACATATTACACACTGATTCAGAATCTCGTCTGGGTTCATTTTCCCCCCTTTCTGGTCACCAATCATAATCTAACAGTACAGTGGACCCTTGTTATACGCTGGGGTTTGGTTCCAAGATCCCCCGTGTATAACAAAATCCGTGTATGCTCAAGTCCCATTGAATATAATGACATAGCAAAATGGTGTCCCTTATAAAAAATGGAAAATCAAGGTAAATTTATACTTTTTTGGAACATTTTCAAACCGTGTATGCTTAAATTCGTGTATAAACAATCCGTGTATAAGAAGGGCCGACTGTATTATCAAGTTTAATCCCACCATTAAGGAGAAAGATGGCTGTCTCAGACAGCAAATGTGGTTAGAAAGCAGTAAGATGTTGAGGGAGGTTATTCTGGTACTATGGAGCCTGCTCTGCACCATGAAGTTTAACCTTGTTTACTGTCCTTAAGCATGTTAGTGAAATCCTTCCCATAACCATTCTTGACTCAGCTGTCATTTTCATCAACTTCTTTGTTGAAACACCACCAAATTTCTCCTTCACTTCAGAAAGAAAAGTATGGGGGTGTACAGACCAGAACTTTGTGCCGGTCTGTATGCACACTAAGGCTGAACGTCCATATGCTCAAAGCCCTTGTTGAGCCACCTGGGTGCCATCTTGGCAGATGCCCATCTATACGGCGCATGCCATGATGATGCTCATCATGCACAGTGCCTAAATGGCACTGCACACAAGGAGTGTTGTCATGCCGTGCGAGCATGCCTATGGAGCTGCTTCCAGGATGCAAAAAGAACCCACAAAAAGCGGGTTCTTTTTGCTCCCTCTGGAAGCCGTGGCGTGTGGTTGCCACGGCCTCCTTCTGGGGCAAAATTGGGCAGCATGGAGCCACCCGTCTATATAGCCCCTATCTTGGGCTAGTATTGATTCTTAGTAAGCTTCTGTCTCTCCTCAAAATCTCTCACAGTAGCAGAGGACATCCTATGGAGCTATTCTTATCTAACACAGCTACTTTTGTGTAGGCACAGGTTAATATGTGTGAGAGACAAAACTGTGGATCATCTGTATAAGGGATACTGAAAATCCATTTAAGCCAACAGTTCATATTTTATTTCCTCCTTTGTCTGCAGTTAGTAGGGAAGTGTAAAAAGCCAACACATATTTCACTTATGTAGCTCCTTCCTCATGTAATGTCATGCAAAGTGGCAATGAGCATGCCAATTTAACAGTGCAATATATGCCATGATGTATGGGGAGGCATAGAGCTTGTTCATTTATTATTTTTGGTGGAAATTTTATTTTCCGATTTGTCTTTATGGACAATTAAGTGCAAAAGCACAAATGCAATGTTCACAATGGTAGAATTTTCCCCCAGATGTTAATTGCCCATCATTCTGCATTTAAAACCACCATCAATTACCATCTGATTACCTTGTAAAAGCAGCTTTTATTGTTCTATTTGCATCTATTTTTCCACTGGAGAAGATCAGCAGGGCTGAGATGCCTAGTAGAATTAACTCCTTCCATCCCCAAAGCACAGGAACCTTGGAAGTGGTGAGCAAGCATTCATCTGTATGTTTCCTGTCTTCTAAGAAGTGAACCCAAGACATTGTGAAGGCAAACAATCTGAGTAGGACACTGAACTCCAACTGCTTTCACAACTAGGAAAATGAAAATAGAAGCAAAGTCCCTTTCACCACGTTAATGAGAACTGGAAATATTAGAGCAATCCTCCTAGAGAGTGTGGAGGAAAATTTGCAACTGTAAAGACCTGGCTTAATTGCTGCATTGTTCCTCATTCAGAGGCACTGTCTGAATGCTTATCACACTTGGCTAAATTGCTTACCATCTTGCAAATCAAGTTGCTTTTTCCCCTATGGATATTCAGAATCTATTTGCTACCCTGCTGCCTGCTCAAGTCACTTTTTTGCATATGCAAATATGCAATTTTCACCACAGGAGGGGAAAAATGCAATTTTCACCACAGGAGGGAAAAAATTATTGCCATTTGTTGGATCCCTAATGCCCTGTTCAGATAGCAAGTTGAGAGCTTTCTTGTGCCTGCGTTAAATTAATAATGATTTTAAAATCCCTTCCTGTACAAACCTACAAAATATGCTCCGGTTTGAGTATACTGCAGAAGAATTGGTGGTGGATTTGTACAAGTTGCATCACTAATACAACCAGCATGAGCAGCCCCAGTGTTGTGACAAAAGAAGCTGATAGTCTTGTTATTTGAGTTACTGAAAAATAGATAACTACCAGCAACCAAAGCTTGATTGTTTTTCTCAACTGATTGATAACACTGAAGGGAAATTAAATAGCTAATAAAAATATACAATACAGTGGTACCCCGGGATACGAATTACCCAGCTTACGAATTTTTCGGGATACGAAAAAATCCCATAGGGATTTATTGTTTCGGCTTACGAAGGTTTTTTCGGGTTACGAAAAAACCTCGGCGCTATTTTCCGCCACCGGAGGGCAGCAGAGAGCTATTTTTTCCATTAGCGCCTATGGCAATTCAGGTTACGAAGGTTTTTCGGGTTACGAAATTAGCCGCGGAACGAATTAATTTCGTAACCCGAGGTACCACTGTATACATCCCCAACCACAAAAAAGGAGACACAAAAGATTGCATCAACTATAGAACCACATACAAGCAATATCCCATGCAAGCATATTATGCTCAAAATTCTACAACATAGAACTCCAACCATACATAGAGAAAGAAATCCCAGAGATTGAAGTGAGGTTCAGAAAAGGAGAAGGCACTAGGGACCACATTGCAAACATATGATGGATAATGGAACACACCAGGGAGTTCCAAAAGAAAACCAGCATGTGCTTTATAGACTATAGCAAAGCCTTTGACTGCATAGATCATGAAAGGCTATGGAACACCCTTAAAGACATGGGAGTACCAAAACATATGATAGTCTTGATAAGAAATTTGTACTCAAGACAAGAGGCTACTGTCAGAAAAAAACATGGAGAAACAGAATGGTTCTCAACTGGTAAAGGAGTCAGACTTATCTTATCACCCTACTTGTTCAACTTATAAGCAGAACATATTGTAAGGAAAACAGGCTTTGACACAGAACAAGGAGGAGTGAAAATAGGAGGAAGAAATATCAATGATCTGAGATATACAGATGACACCATAATACTAGCAGAAAAACTCAAAGACCTGAACAGCTAATAAGAAAGGTCAAGGGAGAAAGTGCAAAGGCAGGCCTATTGTTGAACAGAAAGAAAACAAAAATAATGATCACAGAGAAGCTACACAAATTTGAATTAGACAATGAAGAAATAGAAATAGTAAAAGAATTCACATACCTGGGATCAAACATTGATAGAAATGGAGACTGCAGCCAGGAAATCAGAAGAAGATTAAGAATGGGAAGAACAGCTATGAAAGAACTAGGGAAGATCCCAAAATGCAAGGATATACAACTGAGTACAAAAGTTAGAATCGTACAAGCCGTTGTTTTCCCTATTGTCATGTATGGATCTGAGAGCTGGACAATTAAGGAGGATAGGAAGAAAATCAACTCATTCAAAATGTGGCGCTGGAGAAGAGTGCTAAGGATTCCATGGACAGCCAAAAAGACCATCAAATGGGTCTTGGAGCAGATCAATTAATAAACCCTAGGTGTTGATTTCTATCCTCAAAATAGTATTAGCACCTTGGATAGTTCTTTTAAAGTCTGGAATAAAACCCAAACTGGTTTGTCCATAATTCTGGAAGCCACAAGCTGCCCCAACATCTACTGCAGTATTGCCTCCACTGATGCTTTCCACTTCAGCTTTCAGTCATAGGAGTATGAAGTATAGACTGCTGCCCCACACATGGGAGTAGGACATATTTTTCTTCTTCTATTCTGACAATAATGGAGGATGAAAAAGCTGTACATGAGCAGGCCTGTTTTGTGGTCTGGAACACTCCTGTGGCTGTCCATGTCAGCCAGTGCACCAGGCTTCCATCCCAAGCTATGTTTCATTTCTACCAATGGTCTTCAAAAGAGATGGACTTCATGCTTCTGGTAGTGGTGAAAGTGTGTCACACCATCCTACATTCAGGTCCTTGTACCATTGATAGGAGCTGATGATACTGTAGCCTTTGTTAACACCAAAATTGTTTTATTCTGATATGCTTCCAATTTTCAGAGTAGAACACAGCAGCTAGCCTCACCTGTATTTTTATTTTTTGAAAAACATGCATAAGGGCAGAGTCTCCCTCTTAGGTCAAATGCAAATATTATATTTTTTGTTCCATTGTTTTAAAAGTTACGGTCATTCAGGGTCTTCAATCCTGTATGCTTTTTAAAACTACTGTGCATCATGATGGAATATATATTTTTACAAGCTTGACCTAGGCTGAAGCAGAATTGCTTGGGTTTATAAGCCTTTTGGTTTAACAAAAAGTATCAGTTTACCTCTTCTTTTTCTCTCATTCAGAAGAACCAATCCAATTCAAATCTGATGGGTTTCACAGCCATCACATGGATGACAGTCTTTTTTGCTTCTGGCAATATCCTTAAATAGTAAAGAATGATCAATAAGAACACGAACTAGGGTCAACCATTCAATTAAATTCTCTCACCAGCACTAAATTATATAATAAAAAATGTGTCCTGAATTTTTAAACTGTTAGGAGTCCTGCATGAGATATTCCACACTTGCTTTGTCCTTTTTCTTTCTCTCTCTCTTGCAAGCTTCTGCATCATAAACATAAGAAGTGTGTCTTGTCTGTGTATCTATTTAAACTGAAACATTCTACGCCCCCCACACTCTGATACTAAACAATGCATTCTTCACACCCTTAGTCCTTTGATATTTCATGTCCCTCTAGGCAAGCCTCTTGCCTCCAACTAATGCAGAAGGCCAAAAAAATGCCAAAATTGCAAAAAGAAAGAGACAATACAGCAGATGGTCCTGCAAATTAGTGTGTCATATTGTAAAAACACAGATGACAGTTTTAAGAGAAATTACAAATTCAAACTTAAGCCTCTGATGTTGGAGCGTTCAGAAGAAAAACACTCTAACAACCTACCTAAATAAGGAGACTAAGCATTTAAAACCCAGAAAACCGTTCCAGTATTATGCGCGCCCCCCCAATTACCATATATAGTGAAAAACAACTTGGTGGAATTACAGCAACTAATATTATTGCGTGCGCATGAGGGTTTGAGTGTTGGACTACAACTACTGGAGACCCGGTTCAATCCCTGTTCACCAGGAAACCCACTGGGTGATTTCGGCAAGTCAACCCTCTCTCAGCCCAGACAGCAAAGGCAACTCCCCAACCAACACAAAATTACCAAAACCCCCATGGTAGGTTACCTATGGCACAAAAAGTCAAAAGACTTGAAAAGCACCAACGTCAACCACTAAACAATATTTCTGAAAATTATGCTCCCGAAAGGGTACCAAATGTTTGCCATCTCAAATCTTGAACACTATTTGGGATTAAATTGAAATATGGCTCATACAGACCCGGCACTTGCGCACTCTGTGCACCGGGTACCATCTTGGTGCAACACACATTTCCATGGGGTGCACCCGAGGATCAGGTGTGTGGTGCACAAACACCCACCAACTTGGGAACATCAGAAGCAGCAGATGGACCCTATGTGCTCATGTAGCCAACCAGCAA
Source organism: Sceloporus undulatus (assembly GCF_019175285.1). Classification (NCBI taxonomy): domain Eukaryota; kingdom Metazoa; phylum Chordata; class Lepidosauria; order Squamata; family Phrynosomatidae; genus Sceloporus; species Sceloporus undulatus. The sequence goes on from NC_056522.1 coordinate 90,949,719, forward strand.
AGAAGCTCCTTTTGGCTCTTTCCCATGGGTGGGCACATGCATCCAGTTGCCCACGTTCCAAACCCCCTGCCCCAGGGGCAGCACAGGGCCACTCCTTTGGGTTCTGTACAGGCCCAACTTAGTATTCATTTCAGATAAAGCAACACATAAGAACAAATATCGATTCAACCATGCATTTATTTCAAAAAGATATACATCTACCACTTGAAAGACGTTGGAATCACAGCCCCCCCTATCATTTGGAAACTGCTTCTAACCCATATCGATCAACCGGAACGTAATATGCCACCCTCTTTTCTGCTTTGCTCACGAACTGTTCCCAGTTACTGGCCACTCACAATCAAAACACCGGATGTTGAACACACTGGAGTTTTCCAGAGAAGGGACAATCAAATTGTCTGAAAATCTGGAACCTGTCTTATGAGGAGGACTAGGCCCGACTGTATGTTCGCCTGGAGAAGAGAAGCTAAAGAGGTATATGATCAGCCTGCTCTACAAATTTGAAGATGTCATATAGACACCTAGAATCATACATAAACCCAGGCATCCATCAAACTCCCTCCTCGCAGAAATCCACAACTCACACCAGAACTCCCCGAACGCTCCGGCCCCCCATCCACCCCCCGCCCTCTTCCCCCTCTCAACCACCGCACCTCCAAGGAAGGAGACTCTCACCTCCGAGGCGATGCATTCCACTGTCGAACACCCTTCACTTCAGAAGTCCTCCAATGTTCAGGTGAATATCTTTTCCCCTAGCTGCACCATTGTTCCGGGCTCCTGTCCTCTGGAGCACGCAAAACAAGCTTGCTCCCTCCTCAATATACACCTTCACTCATTTAACAGGGCATCATATCACCTCTTAACCCTCTTTTTCCCTCCCAGGCCAAAAATCCCCGCTCCCTAAGTCGTCCTCACTCATGGACATGGTTTCAACCCTCACCATTTTAGTCACCCTCCCGGACACGCTCCATTCTACAATTCCCTTCTGAATTGTGGTGCCCAGAACGGACACAATATTCAGGTGGGGCCTGACCAGAGACAGAATACAGTGGCACTATTATCTCTCTGATCTAGACACATTACTTCTTTGATCGCCTAAACTAGCATGGCCTTTTTAGCTGCCGCATCACACTGTCACTCCTGTTCACACTTGTGGTCTACGGGACCATCCAGATCCCTTTCACACTAGTTCCTCAGCCAGGCGTCCAACCCATCCTAATCGTGCATTTTGCCATATTAGGAGGGACAAGCCTGTTTCTGCACGTCAACGAGAACAGCAGCATTGAATAATGGATCGCAATTACCGGAAAACAGATTCTACCTCCAACATTCGGAGGAACTCCTACCAGACGCCATGACACGGGACACACAACCACCCTCAGAGGGGTGGATCCCCCTTCTTTGGAGTCTTTAAAACAGAGGCTGGATGGCCATCTGTCAAGTAACCTTGCATTGTACCTTCCGCATGGCCGAGTTGGATTGAAGGCTCTTTAGGCCTCTCCCAACTCTTTCTTAAGGATTCCTAGGATTCTAAATTATTTCTTGTCCTGGTCTAGAATTGGAATCTAACTTATTTCTAGGCTTGACTGTCCATGGACAAGGTATGAGAACCCTCCCAGAGCTACTGTGGTTGTTTCACATTATATTTTTAAATACAGAAATTCCCTTCTCCTTCAAATCCTGTGGAATGACTCGCAAATAGGCCATGATATCTTCTCCACATCACAAAATAATTTGTCTGCACTCCACCACCGAAGTTTTCGACTTCCATTTTTAAAAAATGTTCTAGCTTAAACTAGAATTTAGTAGTGCAGCAGAAGTAGGGGCGAGCAAATACCTGGTAGAATGGATGAACTAGGAAACCCTCGCTCATCCTGCGTTCTTCTCTAACAACCAAAGGGCTTATGCAAGCCCTTCACCCAAGTAAACAAAGTGTAGCCGGGGCCCCATCACAGTGCTCAAGGCCATTTTTCAACCATTCAACACATCCCCCCCCCACCACCGCTCTCAACTGTCATTTCTTCTAGCCCTAAAATGGGGTGAATGTCACTTGTGTGCCTCATGCATTTCTGACTTTATGGGATCCAAATGCAACCACATTGGGTTTGCTGTCAAGATTCCTCAAGGAGTTTTCTTGCCCTTCCCCCTCCCTCTCCTGAGGCTAAGCGTCGTGACCTTGCCCAGTCCCTAGGAGTTCATGGACCCCCTGGGAATCAAACCTCGTCTCCGCATCAATTCCCCACACTCAAACCCCTGTGTCAGCCCCCAATGGGGGGACATTGCTATGCCATGACCATCCTCCACGGATGACACCGTTCAACCCTTTTCAACCATTACGTGTACCCACACTCCTAAGGGCAAGACGACAAGCACCCTCGTTACCATAAAAATACCACCCCCCCATTTTTCAAACCGACCCCGAAAACGACCTCCTTTACGCCATTTCTACGTTTTTTCAAAACTCATTTTTGAATTTGCACACACTCCTCCGGGCAGAAAATATTGCCACCACTTGCCCACCTGTCTTAAAACAAGCCAGACCCATGACATCATTTTCTTACGTAACTTAGTCCCATTATATTCTAAGGCCCACAACAGCTATAATTTATTACTTAAACCGATGTTTTGAAAAATGATTACTTTATTTCTCCTTTCTTCACAGTGATTAATTGTCTCCAACACGTCATAAATAGGGAACTTTTTTTTCAAAATCTTATACATCAGGCCGCTGACCTTGGCAAACCCCAAACCTTGTATACACATTCATACTAGAACTACTGGTAGTATATAGCAACAAGCCCCAAAAGGGCACCATGAATTCACTCTTCCAATTTAGAGACCTTCAGCTATAAAGTAACTTACAATACACCCCAAATAGATGAAGTTAGTCTGTGTACACCCTGAAACGGTAACATGCTGTAATGTCGTTATTGGAAAAGGACTTAATCAGCACAATAATCTATTGTAATTTTCTACTTGCAAGCCCGCTGCTGTAAACGTTCTGATGTTGAAGAGGCAAACGGCCAGTCTAATGCTTCAGATCTGCTTGAGTACCCGAGCCCGGACCATACCAGGATACAACCTATCGAGTAGAAAACTGCGACCTGCTTTTTACTCGAGAGTCTGAAACTCCCCATTCAAACCGACAGGAAATAAGCTTCAATCCCAGTTCAGGAATGAAATAGACACATTACCTCTATTAATCTTTTATGTAGTTCCCCTTCACACAGTCCGCAAAAAAAACCCACAACCTCCCCTCTTGCACATACAACCCTACACTGCACCCACCCTACACCGAGTAGGGGCTCCAATGTCCATTAGTCCCACAGCCAATCGTCGAGCACAATGATGGGTCTCACAGCCCCATACTCCTCTGGAGGGTAACCCCATTCCACGTCCAGCTTTAACCCCATGAATGTTTCAGT
>NC_056522.1:90953838-90981002 GCF_019175285.1 Sceloporus undulatus
TATTATTATTATTATTATTATTATTATTATTATTATTATTATTATTAACCTTTATTTATAAAGTGCTGTAAATGTACACAGCGCTGTACATGCAATTTTTTTTAATTAGATGGTTCCCTGCCCTCAGGCTTACAATCTAAAAAGACATGACATAAAAGGAGAAGGGAAAGGTGGTGGGGCTAGTAGGCTAACACATATAAAATACATAGCAATACAGGAAATGGTTCGATAAAACAGGCACCAAAAGAACATCAAATAGCAAGCGACAATTATGCAATGCCTGGGAACGCTTCTCTGAACAGGATGGTCTTCAACTCTGTTTTGAAGCTGGTTAAAGAAGTGATGGCCCTTGCTCGTGGGGGAAGAAGGTTCCAGGAGTGAGGGGCATTAGGAGGAACTTCCTGACAGTAAGGGCTGTTCGAAAGTGGAACACACTCCCTTGGAGTGTAGTGGAGTCTCCTTCCTTAGAGGTCTTTAAACAGAGGCTGGATGGCCATGGTTTGGTTGAGAATTCCTGTATGGCAGGATGTTGAACTGGATAGCCCTTGTGGTCTCTTCCAACTCTATTATTCCATGATTCTATGATTCATCCACTTTTCTTATGATTTCCATTTTAGTGGCCAGACTTACAGATCTATGATTTCTTAACAGGCTAGTGGTAGCTAATGAGGAAGACCTACAACTAACTTGAAAACTAACAATAGGCACACGTGAAACAAAACATTCAAGACAGGTAAACTTTGCATAAGTAAACAAAAACATAATTATTTGTGGGTTTTCGCTATATGACCATGTTCTATAAGAGTTTATTCCTGACGTTTCACCAGCATCTGTGGCTGGCATCTTCAGAGAAATGCAAAAACAAAAACACTTTGCACTTTCTAGAAATCACATCAAGACTTCTTCCAGTATGCATCCAGGGATGATATTTTTCTTTCACCAGAATCCACTTTTCTTATGATTTCCATTTTTGATGGCCAGACTTATAGATCTATAATTTCTTAAAAGGCTTGTACCTGGTGAAGCAGCTACCAGGTAGCTGGTGAGGCAGACCTATATGCTTTCCCCTTTGGCAGTTTATGCATGCTCAGTATGTAATCCTGGATGCAGCTGTTACTTATCTTGCCTGTTGTAGGCAGGCACACACATGGAGTGCAGGATTTGCTACAGCAGAATGCCAGCCCAAGCTTTATTGCACTGCTTACTGCAGAACATACTGCTGCAACCCAGCACTGAAAGACTGTGATTCTCCAGCCCTCCTTCACCATCCTACCAATGCTGATGCTACTAAAAAATGTCCAGGTAGAAAAAGCATTAGGTCTGGAATTTATGGGTTTAGCAAAAAGTATGGTTCAGGCTGCATTTTGCATGATAGTCTTGTAGGCCTTGCTTACCTTGTTAGAGAATGGACCAAGGAAAGTTAAACAAAGGCTTTTGTTTCACAGCTGCTTGCAGCTCTGCATGGCCAAGCGTGTATGTATGCTTAAATTTCTGTTTCTCTTACATGTCCATCAGTAGAATATATGTCTGCCTTGAGAGTGTGCATGTACACCCTGCCTTTCTTTTATTTTACATGTTTAAATAAAGCAGTCTTTGTCGAGACCAGGACTATGTGGTCATTTTGTCTGCTTCATACTCTAAACCAGCAGAACAGTGCATCCAACCAGGGGTTTGTGCTGCAAGTGATACAGAAAGGGCAAGGAAAAAAGGGTGTGCATAAAAGACCATAAAAAGAAGCTTCTTTATCAGAAGCTTTGTTAATTTAGGTATGCCTGCAATTGTTTAAACTGTAAATGATATAATTTTAGCTAATTAAGAGGACCAATTGGATGGTTTGCTTTTGAAACCAAGCAGGAAATTAAAAAAAAATCATATTTGATTTGCTTCACAATATGAATAGACCGTACATTGTTGTCGTCATCATCATCATCATCAGATGCTTTGTGGAATAAATAAATATGTTTCTTGGCAGACTAAAATTATACACAAGGATAAATGTAAAGGACTCTATCTGGGATGAAGGAAGAGGTTTCATTATTTGAAACTCCCAGAGCTTCATAGAAATCACTATTCAGATTAACAAATTAACACAAAAAGCGAATACAGTGTGCCCGCGCTATAGGCGGGTGCCCCATATGCGGTTTCCAGCTTAAGTGGAAGTCGTGTGATGGGAGAATTGAATGGTACATCAGCTTACACGCTATTCGGCTTACATGGGGAGGCCCCAAATGGACCCCCGCATAAGCCAAGGGCGCACTGTACAGGATTAAGATATACTATACAGCAATACAAACATTTGGGAAACTTTTCTTTTTTTAAAAAAATTATTACATTATTTTAACATATATACACTGTTGCATATGCCCCATTCCCTACTCCTCCTTCCCCCCTCCTGCATAGCTTGATAGAGTTTAGAATCAATACAGTTTGGAAAACTAAAAGAGAAAACTCAAGGGAGACCAGAAACAATTGCCCAAACCCTTACTATAGCTTCCCAACTTTCTCCTATTTACTACAAAGCCTAGCAAATGAAGAAACAAATACACTCATCCCTCCATATTTGCGGCTTTGATATTTGTGGATTTGGTTATTCCCGCATTTGGTTAATACGTTTTTCTAGGAATATCTAGGTCCTCCAGTGCAACTCTATAGTCAACTTTAACTAAAAGTTGCACTGAAAGACCTAGAGATTTCTAGAGAGGATACTCTACTAGGCACCTGTAGCTCCTCCAGTGAAGTTTTATGATCAGTGTGTTTTGGACACTGACCACAGAGTTGCACTGGAGGACCTAGAGATTCCTAGAGAGGTGTCCTCTAGGTAAAAACATGGTGTTTTTGTTATTTGCCATTTTTCCATATTCACAGGAGTCTTGTGTCCCTAACCTTAGCGAATATGGAGGGATAAGTGTATATGAAGTAATTGACCATATAACTGCAGTGACCTCACCAATCTCTTCCCATAAGTATTATGATGGGATAAATCTGGTGATATTCTTGCCTGAGATGGCATGTTAGATCTGCCAGTAAGCATAGCACAGCTTTGCACTTGTCCTGCACAATATACTACGGTGCAGTTTTTCCTACACAGTGTGGGAACACACTAGATGGCTTTGTGCTTATTTTTCACAGCTGGATCTTCAGATCAGGCCATTTTGGACTAGGCTTTTCCACTTTGGAACCTTCTTGGACCAATATGATTAGATCTATCACTCGTATAAATCATCCCATTTGGCCCCATTCAGTTCAGAAGCTGGGATTCAGCCAAATTGGTTGTACAACTCTATTGCTCATTAAGGACATTACTGCTCATCTAGATGTTCTTTGTTGACATTTTGCCAATGCAATCTGTAAATAACATAAAGCTGTGGAATTTCATGGGATAGAATGCAATGCATTTCAAGCATCTGCCAAACACCACAGCATGTTCTTCAAACTCTTAGCAGTTTGAAGAATAATAAATGAAAAAACACATTAGTGAAAATGTAGGCATTGTTTATATTGTCTCCATACAGGCCAGCAGCCCACATCAAGAGTCCTATTGAGAAATGACTTTGCAGAGGGTGAGCAATCCCAAACCATTTCCTTCACGCAGAACAGAATGGAAGCCCAAATGTAGGCCATAGATTGCAATCATTGGTTTCAATTCTATTCCATTCCACTGGTTTCTATTCATTCCATTCAAAATTTCTAGAGGTGCTGAAACTTGGTGAGATACAAATAAGAGAATCATAGAGTCATAGAATCGCAGAGTTGGAAAAAACCACAAGGGCCATCCAGTCCAACCCCCCTGCCATGTAGGAAATCTCAATCAAAGCATCCCCAACAGATGGCCAACCAGCCTCTGCTTAAAGACCTCCAAAGGAGGAGGAAATTTCCATGATATTCTCAAAACAAGAAACAGAGTTCTGTTTATTAAGAAAGAAAGAAAAGAGGGGGGGGGGGGCGAGAGACAGAACTCATTACTCCTTGAAACTCAGCTTTAAATTTACATGAGAATAAACAACATGGTAAATCTATCACATCTTGGTAAAATAGAGCAGCAGATGTGAGCAACATCAATGAGTAGTAAATCAACAGTTTATAAATGGCAAAAGCAGAAATCAACTGCCCATTCCCTTTCTTTTTAAGGAAAAAATGTTTTGCTGGGAGGAAAATGTTCTTCCTTCATAGAGATGTTATTACTCTTCCTGACTATAAACAGGCTGCCACTGGAAATGCTACCTATTTGTCTCACATTCTGCAGGATAATTTTGTCTATGGGAAAATACATCACTTTCCCCTTTAGGCGAGTCAAGTAGTGCTTCCATTGATCCAAAATCCTTTATTCTTGAGCAACATATCCTAAATGTATCAGGCCACAGGAGACACTTTTTTAACAATGCTTGAAGGGTTGATTTTATTTTATTTTTTCAAAATTGGGTCTTTTATTGTTGTATCTAGCAGTAAATGCATGGTATAGCTACAGTTCAATATGGCTAATTTCCTGTGCTGTGGACCATGGAGAACCAACCAAGCAGTGATTGTGATGCTGATAATTCATTCCTAACTTCCACTTAATGATGATGGCTGCTGTACCCATTTATTTTGAAAACAACAACAAGAATAGATATTGATGTTGAAGAATAGATTCACGTTCAAGTCAACAGTATTTTGTAATGTGGCAAATGTTATTTTTGCCATTTACTTTTGTAAACAATATATCAGCATAAATGTTGGAAAGATTTTTATGGGATCTTTTACATTTTGGTAAACAAGATTCAGGATTATTCATTGGAAAAGATGGAAAGAAATATATATACAGTACTGTGATAGAAAACAGATTCTCTCTTCTAGAGGATTTCTATGAATCTAAACTTTTTTGTCACGTGGTGGTGTGTTTCTGTTTATCATTTTCTGTTGGTATTTTGTATTGATATTAGAAGTAAACCAATTAAAATTAAGCCCACTTGATAGCAGTTAATAAAAATTATTTGTTTTTTAAAAGTAATCAGTAATCTGCAGTTGAGGTGATGCACTACAGCAACCTTCCTCAATCTGATACTCTCCAGATGTGTTAATGTACTACTGTTATCCTCCGCACACCAGGAGGGCACTTCCTCACCACCACTCCCTTCTCCTTTTGTGTCGTGTCTTTCTAGATTGTAAGCCTGAGGGCAGGGAACCGTCCAATTAAAAAGATTGTATGTACAGCGCTGTGTAAATTTACAGCACTTTATAAATAAAGGTTAATAATAATAATAATAATAATAATAATAATAATAATAATAATAATAATAATAATAATAATATATTAAGGAACATGACACTGCAACAGCTAAGAAAATTTATAATGGCATTGAAATTACTTGGGTTGTTCTAGTCAACAGTATCATCAGTGACCATGTTGTAAGGATCCCAGAAACTATGAACATTGGTGGAGATTTGTCAGTGTGTGTAGTTGCTTTGGAATGCAAATGTGTATAACCCATAAAAGTCTGATAATTGAGCTCTTCATACATCCACCACAGACACAACCTTCATTCAGCCTAACTACTAGCGACCCATAATCTGAGCAAAAGAGGGTGCTCTATCCTGCTACTTCAGGGTAAGGTGCCCTGAAGAATATTCGCTGCCTTATAGGTGCCTACACAAAATGCCTATATTCTGAAAAATTGTATGAGATTTGAAAAGTTATTCCTTTTACTCTAGGTCTAGATAAAACTTTTGTTGATAATTTTGAACTATATAACCAGCCCATCTTAAACAAGCAGGCTTTTTCAGAGCCATCATGCTGCCTGAGGCAATGAATAAGAAAGTGTTCTGTTACGTTGTATAGTTGGCCCTCCACATTCACTGAAGTTAGAGGCACATGACTCCTGTGAAAGTGGGAAAACTGCAGATAGAAAACACTGCTTTTACCTGTGGCAACACCTCTCTAAGAATCTCTAGGTTCTCCAGCTCATCTCTGTGGTCAACATCTGTCAGAGGTTGACCATAAATTCATGCTGGAGGACCTACAAATGCCTAGAAAAGTGTTTTCTCTAGTAATCTCCAAGTCCTTCATTGCAACTCTATGGTCAACTATGAGCAGAGTTGGACCTAGAAATTCCTAGAGAGAACATATTAATCAAATCCTCAAATAATAAAATCCACAAATATGCAGAGCTGACTGTACATATAGAAGCTTCCCAGAATAATAGTTGAACATTGCTTTCATGCAGATACCGGGGAAAATATCCTCCATCATATAGAAAACTAGATGTGGGAGTGCAGATTGTGCTCCAATGCCTCACTGTTCTGTCCTTCAGTACTTTGTTTTTTTAACACCTTGTTGCTGTCATCTTTCAGCTGAGGTAGCCACTTGACTCTGACTAATGACGGAGCCAGTCCTGGCCTTTGCTTTGGAATTCATCTCTTTGCATCAGTTCTTTCAACAATTGATTGAGAATTGCAACTGCTATATTGTCCCACATCCACTTTTAAAATTCTCATTTTTCCTTGGATGGCTCTTATTTTGCAAAAAGGGACATGCCACATTTCCAAGTACTTCTCTGCCCTGACTGATGATGATGGTAGGAGCCACAGCTCTTAGGAAACAATATAAGGTGCATGCAGATAGCACAATCAGTGTGCACGTATCAGTGTTGCAAGCTGAGAGGAAAGAAACAGACATGTTTGTTTATTCCCCAAATGCTCAATAAAAGGATGCATAATATCATTTTGATTCCAAGTGGAGTTAAGAAGAGTTTACTTATAGGAGATAAATAAAGAATACATATTTGGTAGTTTGGTAGTTTTTCCCAGTGAATGACTATTAGAGTTTAAAAGGTTTGGAACAAAATAAATATATTTCCTCTCCTTTTAGTCCATACTTTTCCTAATTTTTCCTAGTCAATATTTTTAGGTTTCACCAAATAGATCTTCATAGGCTATTGCATCTGGAATGATCCATTTAATAATAAGACAGATGAGTCCATAGATAACTAGTCCCTAAGTCATTTAGAGCTTTATGGGTTTTTAAAATGACAACTTTAACTGAGTTCTATATTATACATAGAATTTGTGACTGCATTGAATGTTTCCTCAAACTGCAAGATTCACAAAGCTTGTGAAGCTTGAATATATATAGAACATGAATGGTATCATCTCCCCAGGTTAGGAAGCAGGGGAACTGGGCCAAATGAAAGGGTTGGAGGAAGTTAACATCACATTCCAAAATGTTTATTTCCTTCTAGAAGGGCCCATCCCTTTGAAAGTTATTTCTTTAACAAAAGCAAGATGTTTGACTACTGCCTATCAAGATAATCTCCACCAGCCGTACTTTTTCTATTAACTACTGACTAAGTCCAAGTTTAATAGAGAAGACTTTCATCTATATGGGGAACTTGTCTTTCTGGGAACTTGGAACGTGGTCTTCCTAATGCTGTTGGAAAGCGCCTATCAGCATCCCTGATAAGTGGCAATGCTACCTATTGCTCCAATAACAACTTGAGAGCCACAATTTCCCCACCATTGCTGTAAGAGATCTATGACATATCATTAGGCCAACTGAAATCTTATTACAATAGTATATGCATTTTGCACAATTGCATGAATTTCAAACATAACAAGAGCTCTGCTGGATCAGACAAAAGCCCTATCTAAAGCAGCATTTGGTTCCTCATATGGCTCAAAAGCAGGACAGGTGCATTTTATCACCCAGCAAATGACAACATACTGTTTCTGAAATTGGACACAATAGTAGCTATTGATAATATTATCTTCTATGAATTTGTCTAATCCTCTCATAAAGCTATTCATGTTTTTGATCATCACATGCAGTTTCATCATTTCTAAATTCTTGATCCCCAAATCCTGGCAAACATTTTAAAATCTACCACATTTTGCTTTATGTGCTGAAGAGTCATGCTTACATAGATAAGCAACACTGTATATTCTCACAATATTTGTATTCCCCAATATTTTATCATTTCTTGATGAACCATCTGTATTCTTGTGAGTGAAATACATATGCATGAGAGCCAAAGTATTTATATTCCCATGGCATTTTAATCATTTTGCAGTAAAGACTCTTCATTTTTAGAAGAAAAAACACATGCAAAGAGAATGCTAAACTGTGTATGCCATTTTAAAAGCACAAAATCCTTGATACCATGTGATCACATCCATCTGTAAATCTATCTAGGGCTTTTCATTGATTTATCATATTGTAGGTGGATGGGTGGGGCAGGAAAACAAAAGAAAAGATGAAGATGCTGTTGCTTAGAAGAAAGCACTGCTGAAAATGGAATTTTAATTATGCACTAGGCAATACATACTTTACAAGTAAGCAAGATTCTGTGAAACTTTCAGCCATTTGGGTCATGATGTAAATTTAATTTACTATCAGGATTTGGATTGGTATGCTGCCCCCTCCCCTTCAGTGCATGTGTCCAAAAGATAAGTCATTTGACACAATTCAGAAAAGGTCAAGAAACTTTTGTTTCATACAATTTAGTACCCTCATTCTTTACCTTTTTCCACCATAGAGCTCAAGGCAGTTTATATGGGCCTCTTTCCTGATAGTCTCTCACCCAAGAATTATCTGAATAATGGCCACAGAGATGCTAATGAAATACTGTATATCAACACTATTCCTTCTAATAATGAATTTAGGTAGTGGAGTGCTGACTGGAGCCATTGGTAAACAAGAGGAAGATATCGGATTACATAGGGGTAAGATGGGCTAATAGAGCCAATAAATGTTGGCCTATTCTCTTTCTGGATGTCATACCTTGTTCCTGCTTCCACATCCAGTCATGCCTTATATACAAGGGTTTCAACTACTCTTTTTTCCTTTTTCAAGTCTGGTTAACTATGGTGTGGAGAGGGTTCTTTTTCTTCTTGTAATTTGCTCAAGAAATTGAACACATCCCTTCTATGCTTCTCCAGGAACCGTGTTTCTTCTGTTGTACATTTTTTAAAACAAAAAGTGTTATACTCACAATGCTAAAAAGTTATATTACTTTAACACTATAACTGTAAATGAAAGGAGAGAATTTACAAATTATCCTATTTGATAGGTGGAAGATCTTGATGTACAGTAGTACATCATTAAGTGGTATAGGAATGTACTTGCTATTGCTATTGACACACAACAGGAGAGAAAGCAGGATGTAAACAGATAAGTCATCATCATCATCATCATCATCTTTATTGAAAGAGATGTAATCAGCCCAACTTCCTTGATTAGGGAATTTCATAACAGAGGAATTGCTAGAGAAAGCCCTATAACATGGACCCATCAATCTAACTTCACCAGGTGCTGGGACACACAACAAGGCCTTCTCTGAAGATCTCAGATTTCTGGCATGGACCATATGGGAGGAGGTGATCATTCAGATATCCTGCTCCCAAGCCATTTAGGGCTTTGTAAGTCATTGTGACATGGTTGTTTGAGTGTTCGACTATGACTCTAGAGTCTGTGGTTTGAATGTCCACTGAGCACCACTAGGTGACCTTGGGCAAGTCACATGCTCTTAGCCTCAGAAGATGGCAATGGCAAACCCCTCTGAAGAAACTTGGCAAGAAAACCCTATGATAGGGCCACCATAAGGTGGAAATGACTTGAAGGCACACAGCAACAACAACAACAATCAGGTCAACACCAGCACCTTGAATTGAGTTAGTTGGAAATAAATTGGAAGCCACTGAAGTTCTTTCAAGACCTGCGTTATATGTTCTCTAAAATGTACACATGGCAGGTCTAGCTGCAGCTTCCAAACACTTTTGAAGATCTCCTCCACATAGAGTGCATTATTTGAGTCTAATCTAGAATTAACTAAGACATGAACCATTGTGGCTAGATCTACTTTCCCCAAGAAAGAACACAGCTCACACGCCAGCCAAAGATGGGCAAAGACACTCTTGACTACCACAGCAACCTGGCTTTCCAGGAGCAGTGCTAGTTCCAAGAACACCCCAAAACTATTTTCAGAGAGAGTGTAACCCCATCCAGGACAAGCTGTGATCCCAGTCCCAGGCTGGCTTTCTTACTGACTAGCAGTACTTCTGCCTTGTCTCTGTTAAGACTGAGTTTATTACTGTCTGCCCAGGATGAGAAGCAATGAGAGCAGCAAACTAATTTTTCAGTTTGTTTGTGGACAGAATCCCCATTTAGAAAACAAACAGGCAAATCACTTCAAATGGAGAGAACACTTGGAGCTAAGTGGCATATTTCTTCAACTGATACCCAATGACCTTTCAAGATGAAAGGATAATAGTCTACATAGAGAAAGGAGGGGTGAATCTCTCTATGCTGTTCACAGGGTTTAGAGGTCACTTTGGCTACACAGACAAAGGGATACAATGGAGGCTGCAGAGAGAGAAGTGAAGTGGCAAATATGGCTATATTTGAGCCCAGCCATTCACTGCTGACATTCCTCATTTAACAAGCTCTTCTGTTTCCAAACCTAAGGAGTTGCTCTGTTTATTGTGTGTTGCTGAGGCTCCACTCTTATACTGGCTGCTTCTCTACAGTTTTTCCACCCCCCCCCTTTTTTTTTTTTTTAAAGGAGGGCTGCTATTAATTATTCAATCCATCTCCAAAGTGAAATGACATCTTTGTGCCATTAAGCTTACTGGAAATTATAGGACAGGACCTAAAGAATATGATGGACACCGGCTCCAACAAAGCAGGATCTTATTCTGTCTAAAATCTGGTGGTGACATGCACCTCTGTTTATTGTGACAATTAGAGCCTTTGTTTTGTTTTCTTTTTCACTTGAGATCCTGGGAGTCAGCTTGCTTCTATCATTGAGAAATCCCAGAAGCATTTCCCACACTTTTTAAAAAAGGCACCATTGGCCACAGAGATGCCTCTGTTTTGACCAGCACAAAGCCTCATTTCTACAAAACTGAAAATATCTTTCAGCTTTCCTGCACAAAAAGTGCTATTTCTGATTACTAGTACTTACTGAAAACTCAGAGTATTGATGTTGTTATGTGAGTTCAAGCCTTTTCTGACTTATGGGTGACCTATTGTGGGGGGTTTTCTTGGCAGAATTTGTTCAGAGAGCAGTTGCCCTTACTTTCCTGTGAGGCTGAGAGAGTATGACTTGCTCAAAGTCATCCAGTAGATTTCCATGGCCAAGTGAGGATATGAACCCTGGCCTTCAGTGTCCTAAGCCAACACTCAAATCACTACACCAGGTTGTCTTTGAGTATTACTGTGATTGAAATCTGCTCCTGGAGGAAATGAATTGTTTTCAAGAATTGGTTTCTTTACAGAAGGTGGAATGGATGGAATTGTGTGTGGATCAATATTATGAGAAACTGGATCTTCTCTGAACACAAATGCAGAACAGGAGAAAACCAGAACAACAACAACAACAACAATAATAGGATTTATTTATATGCCGCCCAATCACTGGGAATCCAGGCAGCTTACAACAGAGGGGATAATAGACGGTTCCCTGCCCTCAGGCTTACAATCTAAAAAGACACGACACAAAAGAAGACGGGAATAAAGTTTATGACTTCTGATAATTAATGCTCTAGCATTAGGAGCCTATTTTTTATTATTCAAAAGTAAATCTCATTATGTCAGGGAGATTTCCCTCAAGGTAAGTGGCCCAGCATGGTATAGTGGCTTGAGTGAGGACTATGATTCTGAAAATCAGGGTTTGAGTCACCACTCGGCCATGGAAACTCACTATGATGTCCTGCTTCCAGAACATGGACATGAACTCTGACTCAGAGACTGAAGCAAGGGACCTGCTGGGACCTGCTGCTGAATTAGAGATGGAGGAGGTTCCAGAGCTACAAGTCTCAGAGACAGACCAGAGTGCAGTACCAGCTTTGGCAGAGAGTCCTATCCATTCAGACACAGAAGATAACATCCCCCTAACTATCTTTGCTGAGTGGAGACAACAAAGGAAGGGCTCGAGGACATCTCAGAGGATTTATAAGAAACAGCAATTAATTAAACATTCTATGGCTGGAGCCACTGATCTATAAATTCCAGCCCTGCCCTCCAGGAGTTTTCAAAGATTATCTGACCACTATGGCTCCCTGTTGTGTTCTTGAACTCTGTGCTTGATGTGAACTGTGTTTGTTGATGGTGGCTGCCATGTACCTGACTTAGATATTGTTGAACTCTCTTTCTGGACACGAAGCTTGTGAATGATCTCTGTTTGGGACTTAAGGCTTATGTTTACCAATGTAAAGTAAGTGCTGGACTGCAAGTTACTTTGTGACCTAGCTCCCTCATTATCTGCTGGCTATCAGCTGTGTAACAATTACCCTTTGTCTGATTGCCCAGCCTATGTTTGGAACACTGGATGACCTTGAGTAAGTCACATACTCTCAACCACAGAAAACCCCCATGATAGGATTGCCTTAAGGGTTCCATACGTTGGAAATGACTTGAAGGCACACAATAACAACAACAACAATGTGGGCATAGAAGCCTGAAAGCACCAGAACCCATCTGAGCTTGCAAGCTAAGCAGAGTCAGAGATGGTTACTACTTGGAAGGAGAGTGTGAAAGAATACAAGGTGTTGTAGTCTGTATTTCAAAGAAAAGCATTGGAAAACCATCTCTGAGTATTTCTTGCCTAGAAAAACTATATGAAAATGAATGGGCTTCCCATAAGTTGACAGGCACTTTGAAGACACATGCACACAAAAGTGGGCATAGGACTGCAAACCTATTGGGGCTCCTTCACATGTTGGCAATGTTAGCTGGAGTTTATAGAATTAGTAATCGAAAATGGTTTTGAAGGGCATCAGGCTTCAGGAAGACTGCTGTAAGTGTAAACTCTAAATTGGTAAACAGTCAATTTAAAAGGCAAACTTCAGCATTCCAAAGTCTCCTTGAACACTTATGTAAGAAACTCTTTCCCCTTGAGCAATTTTTCAATTCTTTTCATGAAGGTGAAGGAAGCAAAGTTGATGAAGCAAGATATATAGTCCTGAGCTGTGTGCTGTGTTGAAAATGCAATGTTTTGCAAGAGTTTTAGAGGTACCACTATATTATAGTTTATTGCCAAAATTGGGTGGAATTGGGGTGTGTGGTGTGTTAAGACAATTCTTATTTATTTTTATGTTGCAGTCCTATACACTCTTGCATGGAAGTATGTCCCACTGTACTCAGGGAGATTTTACAAGCATATGTATTTTGACACTCAGAGTTTTGTATTTTGTACTTTGCATTCGGTACTGTTTATTCCTTGATACGGTCAGTAGACTAATCAACAAACATGTTGTTGATAATAAAAATAAGAAGTATAAAACACAATTTAGATGGTACCAAACAAGAAAAATACTCCATCCATTCAAACAAATAAAAAAGATCTAGTTTAGCCAAAAGCCTATTGAAAAAGAAAGGTGTAGTACTTTGATATATTGGAGCAGTTTTGACAATAGGATAATAATGTATGGGATCATCTATTGTGTCTAAAAGAAATGACTTACTTTGATTGCGTAGTTATTATTTGACATTTATTTATTGACATCTTTGTGCCTACTACAATGCATACCACAAACGTTGATTATGTTATGGACAAGATCCAACTGGGACATTATGCTCACATAAGCCCCAATTAAGTGGGCTGTTGAACCTTTTTACACCTCTCACAAGATGGAGGGATCCACCATCTCTTTGTGAACATATAGGTGCATCCCATTCCCCTGACTGGTTGGGCACAGCTCTATATGCCTTATGATCAACAGTGACCATAATTGTTGTGTGCCTTCAAGTCATTTCTAATTTGTGACCACTCTAAGGTGAACCTATCACAGAGTTTTCTTGGAAAGATTTGTCCAGATTTGCCTTTTCCTTCCTCTGAGACTAGAGAATATACTTGTCCAAGCTCACCCAATGGGTTGCCATGGCTGATCAAAGATTCAAACCCTGGTTTCTGGAGTCCTAGCCCAACACTCAAACTGCTACACCATGCCGCTTCTCCAAAGATGGCCATTAATCAGCCAAAGATGGTCATTAATCAGGTCAAAAGAGATTATTGAAGTGACCAACCAGCTCTGCAAATGTTGGAACACCCCAGTTTTTCCAGCTGCTATAGGATGTTTCTGTCCTCCTACAATCCATAATCCAGTGTAAGCAAACTGGCTTTATTTTTCACATTACCAATATCCCACTGGAACTCCACTAATGTTACTACAAATGAGGGCTGCTGCTAAACACATAGTCTGGGTAACACAAATCTCTAGTAAAGAATCATTTGCTCACATTGAAATAGCTTTGGAAACTCATTGCTTTGTGGCAGGGAAAGAAACTGCTGTGTGAAATTATCTCTGTGGAAGCAGAAAATATATGCTTTGGAGCCCACTTCAGCACTTGAGATTGTGGGATTGTTTTGTTTGGGGCTTCTTTGTTTCATATTCAGTGTGTAGAGCCACGTTATTTCATATTTAGTGTGTAGCCTCACTTTAGAAACCGTAATGAAGGCATGAAGAAATGGCTGTGTTACGTGAAGTCAAAGGCTTTCACAGCTGGAATCCATGGTTTTTGTGGGGTTTTCAGGCTATGTGGCCATGTTCTGGAAGAGTTTATTCTTGATGTTTTGCCAACATCTTGTTTTGCTGGCATCTATGGGTTTAAGGGTTAAGAAATGGCTGTGCTATTCACTGACAGAATGCAATAGGATTGTCAGATATATTAGTCCCTTCAAAGCAGATGTTGCTTGTCAAATTCCAGGCAAATAGGTATTTTAGTTCCTGTGCTTGGGTACTTTTAATACTTGAGGGTTCTTTCCTCCAGGAGGTCAGGTGTTGTGATAATGGCAGGTAGTAACTACACTTTAAATATCCTGTATTATAGGCTTAAAGCCAGCATGGTGAAGTGGTTTGAGTGTTGTACTATGACTCTAGAGACCATTCAAGCATAAAAACCTACTGGGTGACCTTGGGCAAGTCACACTCTCTCAACCTCAGAAGAAGGCACTGGCAAAGAACATTTGAAGAAATGTGCCAATCAAACCCTATGATAGGTTTACCTTAGGGTCACTATAAGTCAACAATGTCTTGGAGACACACAGCCACAATAGTTATAGGCTTAAAAACATGGCAGAAAAAGGTAGAGGTAGAGAGTGAGTAGTGATGAGATCATTGACCAATATTTATTTATTTGTTTGTTTGTTTATTTATTTAATTTCTATCCCACATTTCTCCCCAAAGGGACCCAAGGTGGCTCACAATAACAATGCTAAAAACAAGGCCATAAAACTATTAAAACATCAGATAAAGACAATACAAAATTACCAACATTAAAACCACAATAAAACCACAATACCCATCCTACGAAAAATCATCCCATGTCAAGACATTAAAATATGACAATCATTCAGAAGCACTGAGGGATCTTTTGACTGGCATCTCAAAACATTAACCAGAACGTTAACTGTCCTTTAAAAATAAAACTTACTGACTGTACAATCTGGCGTTATATGCCAGCTTCATGGCAGAGTGGGGCCATGATGTCCACACAATGCATGCCTCAATGCTGCCCTGATGTTGCCATCATGCTGTGTGCCTGACAGCATGGCAGGCAGCATCACAGCACTCCTTTGGTGCTGTGTCCAGATGACACTGCACCAAAAGGAGCACCGGAAAGTGCAGTGGTGGCAAAGGCACCTTTTCCCAGCATGAAAAGGAGTGGGATTTTGCCATTCCTTTTAGTGTTGAAGAAAGGCCAGATCGGGGCCATGGCATGTAGTTGCCATGGCCCTGATCTGGTGCTGAAAGGGACAGCAGCAGGCCGCTCCAAAGGGGTTGTCTGTTTAGCCCCTAAGTTCCTTGTTTTGCTACCAGTAATTTATCAGTTGGTTTTGGTTGAGGCAATGGACAAAAGATACCAGGGAAGGAGGTGGATTCAGTTCTCTCACTAAAGAGAAAAAGTGTGAGGAATAAATACCCACAGTAGGCGCCTTCCCCTGTTGCTGAATGGGCAGATGCGACTGCGGAAGTTCATTTATTTCAGGTTTGGAAGAGGATTGAGGGCAGGGCAAAGAGGGAAGTGTTACTATCATTAATTCAGGCGGGAAGGGTAACAGGGCCATCACAGATGCCTATAACATTTAAAATGTGTGGAGCATAAACTGGATGACCTTATGAAGAATGAAATATCAGGCAACTAGGTGAAGGAGAGGTTTTTTGCAGTCGTGAGAATTTTGTTTTGAGGTACTAAAAGGGGATTGTTCCTTTTTGTGGTTTAGGGAACCAATTTGAATATACCAGTGACTTACATGGCAGCTGCACAAGTTCAGAAGGATAACATCAGGGGATAAGGCAGTTGAATCACACGTTAGTGCTCTCATTCATGGTTCACCCATACGGCCTTATAAGTCAAAGCAACTCAGTGTCTGTTGTACTGTAAAAGAATTGCTTTTTAATTCTAGTAAAAGTGTCCTCTTTTCTAATGAGTGAAGGACTGCACTGTGATGAAACAAGGATGGTCAGGAATATCAGCGTGAGTTGTTTACAGGAAGCGCCTGATGAACAGCTGTGACAGGCAGGCAGACAGAATCCCCCTTTAATCTGGTAGACCCGCCAAGTCCTGACCGCCACAACTTGTGATTCTCCAGTCGGTTGAGTGTAAGACCCTCCACTACCGCGAGGACCACGCGTATTTTCGCACCGAAACTCCCTGTTCACAAATCTCGAGGACGTAGACTCCATAACCTTCTGAAAGTTCATGTACCAGTTTCTCCTCTTTCACCCTCCCCACCCGTTCATCTTAAAATTGATGTTTTACCTATAGAATTGCCTATTTTGCATATTCCTGTCTTTATATTCTCAACTTACAGACAACACCTTGGTAAAAACTGGAACAAGTCACACCTAATGCTCATTTCACCCTCAGCGGAACACTCATGACCTGGTACCCAATTTTGACAAGGAAACTCTATGAGAGGGTTTCAGAAGTTGGACCTGTGCAACACTTCTGCAACGCCCTCTCCTACCTTCCTCACAACACCTCAACAAATATCACCAACTGCTGGAGCAGAAAAGTATTCTTTCTCTTGTTTCTTCAGCATCTGCAATCGCGGCCGCCACACTACTGTCGACGATACACCCTCTGCCGACTCTCTCACTTCGCACCAGCGCCTCGCCCACGCACTCTTCCCCCCACTCACCCCAACCCCCTCGCCCACTCAACAGGTGGCCAGCTCTTGGGCACCGGCTGAGGACCCAGCTGTCCTTATCTGGTTCCACCCACTTCCTTCTCCCATCGCCTCCCACATTGAATCCCCTCTCCTACCCAGGGCCATCCGCCTCTGTTGCCACCGCCCGCCCCTCACCAGCCTCTGCCTCACAACCCCCACAACTGTCTGCCAATCACAGGCTCCAGGAGGCTCCAGGCAACCCCTCTTAAGTGCCCCCCTTTTGCTCTCATCAATGAGGTGAGCATGTGAAAGTCAACGGCTGGGAAAACAGATGCCCCAAAGGCGCAGCTTGCCACTGCCTTTGCTTGCCCCCCCCGCACAGGGCCCTCGGCAATACACACATGCCCCAGTGCAAAAAGCAGTGCAGAAAGGCAAAGCATGCTTTGTCTGAGAAACCTGAATTGGGGCACCCACATAACGCGGACGCCTTTGACACCCCCGTTGCACGGTGTTTTCCCTCCCCCCCCAGCCGCTCCGCGCATGTAAATGCCATGCCCAACCCCTCAAATGCTATGACGCCGCCCTCATGCGCAGTCAGCTGTACTGCTTTCCAGGTCGCGTGGAGATATGCTTCTGCTGATTGCCATTGGTCCCCACCACTGCTGGGAAGCCATATCTTTTTGCCGGTCTGTACGGGACACCTAAAGCGGGTTACAGACCGCCTATTGGGGCGGGCTTGCTGTGTACCCGCCCCTTTCCCCGGTATAGCGGGGTCTCAGTGGCTAGAAACGGCAAGCGCTGACTGAGCCCGATCCACCACTTTTCAGGCTGCGGGGAAGTGGCAAACACCGCTTCCCCACAAGCCTGAAAAGGGGTGTCCTTGGGGTCACGCCCTAAGGACACCCCGCTGGCGGCTGGGGGGGAGGGGTAGAAAGGGCCGCTTGGCCCCTTTCTCCCTTGCTTTCTGGGCGCAGCCGTTGAAGGCTGCCACCCAGCGAAGCACAGTGGCCGCCTCAACTCAGGAAGGAGCTCCGAACCGGAGCTCCTTCCTGGTTCGCTGCAACAAAGGGTGTGCCCTAGGCGCCCCTGCCGTGGAGCGAGGACGTCACGTCCCACACGCCCTGGTAGAGGCGGCGCGGCTGTGATGTCCTCATGACGGTGCCATCTCGGAACTGCCCCGCCCTCATTTACGTGCGGAGCGCGTATTCGGGTTAGGAGTGTGGACGCACCGCACCTCCCTAACCCTAGTCCGCGCTCTGCGGGTACTTAATGGCGGTCATAACCTGCCTAGTCACTGCGCTAAAAAATTCTAGCTTTATTGTAGCAAATAGATGGGAAATGCTCTTGTGTAGTAAAAGAAAATATAAAAAAGAGAATGCTCCCACATTCTGTAGCCCACTTCTGACCTAGCTTTACGGAGCTGGTCCACAGATCTGCACTATAGATGTGCATTTTTTCTTCTTCACTCCAATAGGCCTTTCAGGTTCTCAGACACGGCATGGATTTTGCCTCCTGAGATCCTGCAACTAAAATTTATCTTGGTTATATACACAATGGGCCGAGTAATCTAGAGGCTGCTATCTAAATGCTTTTTTTTTGGAGGGGGGCAGTTTCTTCTCCTCTCCCTGCATGAATGATAGAGGAAGAAGCTTTCTGTTATCCAAAAGAGCGAAGGGAGAGTTGTTTTATCGTGCCAAAGCTAGTAGAATGTTTTTATTTCATACTTAAGGCTCGTTGCTGGACTGCATGAAACTTGGCAGAATCAATTAGATTAGAAGTAGTTAAAATGAATTTCAACAGTAAGTTCTACATCATATATGTGGACATATCCCACCAGCCTGTCTCTCCGCCATTCCAACTTGTAATACTAACAATGGAACATACCCTTTCTAGGCAAGCCCTCATCATCTTCTTCTCATCGCGGCCAACTGGGATGTGCCCCATTGGGCTCTCTTCCTGCCTCTCTCTTCACCCTGCTCTCCTTCCCTTCTGTTTTTCCCCAAATGGCCTTTAGGTTTTTTTAAAATTTTTTTATTATTATTTTTCAACTTATTTTTTGCATAATTCCAGGTTCTGCAGCTATAATTTAAGCTTTAAAAAAGTTTTTTAAAACTCCAGTTGAGGGTACAGAACTGTAGAAGCGCCAGATTGCATGAAAAACTGGGGGGGGGGGCAAGAAAGTGAGGGGCAGGGGAAGTGGGGAGGAGGGAACACTTGACATACATGCTGGCAATCACAAATTGCCCCAGATGACTTTTTTTTTGACCTGGGTGCATTGTGTGTTGCCAGGTCAGTCCGGGGTTTCTCTCATGAATGAAAAGGGACAGATGAGGGTTAGGGCAGCTACAGGTGGAGGCAGCTCATGCAATCATTATTGCCAAGCTGCTTCCTTCCAGTGAAATCAGTTTTTAAAAGCATCATGCAATAACATTTATAGCATGTGTTGTGCTGACTGTATATATGTAATATGCAGTGTTTATAATGAATGCGTACAGGCAGATGGGGAGCCTAGTGCTGTTATTCCTCACAAATACAATATAGTATTTCTATTACATGACATAAATTCAATTACAGCAATACTACCTGTGGTGCTTTCATTGCTATCACAGGGTTAACTGTGAACGGCTGCTTTCCATCACTGCAGTATACTGTTCCTGATGTTGCCTAATATGTTCACTTTTGCAAGTGTAAAATATTTTTCTGCCTCTTCTAACAGCTTTGCAAAGTCATTCTCCTTTCGTTACATCTAGAAATAAAATCCTCTCACATTTTTGTACTTGCTGAGGAATTCTAAAACCGTATGATGGATCATAGCATTTGTCTGTTTGTCTGTCTTATCTTCTTATCATCTATCTATTTTTGAATGTTCTAGCAGGATATAATGTCAGATGCCAAAAATTTTGAAGTTGTTTGGTGACATTCATGTGGCAGTGTCAAAATTCAAACCTGGGGGATGATCAGAGTAATCATATACGAAATTTAACAAGGTTGTTTTTTTACTTTTTAATTTATAATAAATTCATTTGAAGTTGAAAGTTCCGAACGGCAGAGCTTTCTCAAATCCTAAAATGAAGGCTACCTTCATTAATAGGCATCAAGATGAACAATTCAAATTTGACAGAGGTTTCTTTTTGTCAATTGTAGCAGCTCAAAATCCAAACAAAGGGATTCTGAGAAGCAAAAGAGGACATGTCACAACTACAACTCGTTAAGATTTTTTTAAAAAGCTGGATTGCTGCTAAGATTCATCAGGCAGAGAAAAAAGGCAGGAAAATAAGGAAGGGCTAAGGGCAGAACGTGTTTAAGATTCCTAAGATTAAACAAAGGAGGGAAGAGGGAAATGAGACAAATCTCTCAAATACAAGTTAACTCTCTCTTTTCAAAATTTCAAATCTGAAATATTCCAAAATCCAAAATGGGTGGCTTGAGCTAGTGACATAGAATCATAGAGTTGGAGGAGACCACATGTGCCATCCAGTCCAACGCCCCTGCCATGCAGGAAATCCAAATCAAAGCATTCCCGACAGATGGCCATCTAGCTTCTGCTTAAGACCTCCAGAGGAGACTCCATACGTTCTGAGGAGTGTGTTCCATGTCGAACAGCCCTTACTGTTCAGGAAGTTTCCTCATAATGTTGAGTGGAATCTCTTTTTTCCTGTAGCTTGATCCATTGTTCCGGGTCCGTTCTCTGGAGAAGCAGAAAACAAGCTGTGCTCCCTTCCTCAATATGACATCCTCTTCAATATTTAAACAGGGCTTACATATCACCTTCTTAACCCTTCTCTTCTCCAGACTAAACATTCCCAGCTTCCTGAGTCGTCCTCATAGGGCACCGTTTTCCAGACCTTTCACCATTTTAGTCGCCCTAAAATCTTTGCTTCTGATGGTTCAGTATTCCCAAAATTGTTTCCTGCATAAAAGTTATTAAAAAACTCATTTTTAAAATTATCTTCTGGCTATGTATAAGATATATATGAAACATAATGATGCCTTATTTAAACTGGGTTCCACCTCCAAGATATCTCATTATGTTATACAAATATTCCAAATCTGAAAACTCTTTGAAATCAAAAACACTTCAGGTTCCATCCAACTTGTATAAGGAGAGTCGCCTGTACTGCTGTTAAGATCCCTGAGGCATAAGAGGAGGGAGGAGGGTGTATAGAAAACTGGAAAACCTGTGGATCTCTTGGGATTTAGCTTCATACCTGGGAAGCATTTCATCTCACCCCCCCCCCCCAATTTCAGACCCTGACGCCCACCACCGCCCGAGAGCTCCTTAACATATATTTTGCCTGCAGTTTTCACCTTCCCAAACTGCCCCACAACATGAGATGTGATGTCACTTTCCGCTTGTGTTGGGCCTGCTGGTGTG
The DNA here is from genome assembly GCF_019175285.1 of Sceloporus undulatus. NCBI lineage: Eukaryota > Metazoa > Chordata > Lepidosauria > Squamata > Phrynosomatidae > Sceloporus > Sceloporus undulatus. The sequence continues at coordinate 90,975,298 of NC_056522.1, forward strand.
GGCGGGGCGCATTGGAGATATACAATGATCACACCCCCACTGCAATTGCCCACCCCTACTTTAGGTGCCAGAATGCCAAATGTTAAAATCTGGAAATTCTGTCTTTTCAAAATAATGTTCTTGCATCCCATGGTATTTCTACTCCAATCACTGATAAATCAGATGGCCATAATCTTCTGAATTAAAATGTCTCACTTGTGGATGATTTATTTTTATTTTGGTCAGGAATTCAGTGAAGTCCTGACGCATATAGATAGGTCAGTTGTTCTTTTTCTTATGTGCTGTAGATGGCATGTGGACAGCTGCACTAAGCTACACTCAGCGACATAAAGGAAGGCCTGCAGGTGATGTTCTGTTTAATATGGTAAGTCTCTGAAGTTACAGTGTGCTCAGAGATGACTGTCTTCCTCATATACACACAGGTGATACAGCAGTTGGAGCATGCAATGCCCTTTTGAGCACAGCATGTTATCTTTACTGTGGACTAATGGGAGAGAGGAGAAGGGAATGTTTCTAAATCCTTTTTGACGTTCCTAACTGCAGTTTCCTAAGTAACTAACTCCTTTATTGTATCCTAGAAACCTCTAGAACCATTAAATCTTCTTCAAATCTTACATGAATGCTATCAATATGAGCTGTTTGAGAGTTACTTAGAACAACCAGAAATAAGTATATGGTAACTTTCCACTGTTTCTTGTAACTCCTCAGGAACTTATAGATATTGTTTTCTGATATTTTGCTCACCCCACACCTCAACTCAGAAGTGAGAACTTGTCATTGCAGAACATGGGGTACAGAGTCCTGCTGTTCATTGGCCTGTGTCTCCATTCTTCTTCCAGGAATGTCCAAGGACAAAGTGTGTGAGTGTCCTAATGGTGTCTCATTCAGGGACCACAACTCCCAGAATTCTCTAGACAACCATATCACAGGGATTGTGGGAACTGAAATGACAGATTTCCTTATAGTAAATGAGTAATAACAACTTGAAGACTTGCCATAGGCCTACTATAATTGGTGAAAAATGACAGCAATTCCAGGTCCCTGATCCACTCAGTTTCCAGGCCAGCCAGGACTTTAGGGTTTGTCAAAATGAATAGAAGTCACAAGGGCATCAAAATAGTTGTTTATTGATTACAAGAAGATATTAAGATATTTATTGCTGGCTGCAAGAGTAAAAACTAAGGCAAAGATAAACAATAAAACCCTAGGCAAAGATATTTTATTGCTGGCTGCAACAATAAAACCCAAGGCAAAGATAAAGATCACATCTCTTAACTGAATGAAGCAGTCCTTCATCACAGTTGCTATTCCCAGGCATTCCCATAATTAACTAGCTACAACCCTAATGGACCACTTTCCAGGACACAGTTCTGGGAGTGTGATGGAATGAAATAGGATTCAGAACAATGCAAATCATGACCCTTTCCCTAAATTTACAAAGGGTTGTATGAGGTGAAATACTTCCACAACTGTGTAAATATGTTTTATATCATGAGGCCTGGCTATTACTCTGTACTGAGTATTAATCGGAAGTTGGTTTATCTCCACAAAGGTTCCTGTGAAAATAATAAAAAGTCTAAAAGTTGCTGCTACATTCCTCCCCTTTCACTTTTTAATGAAACTGCATTATTTTGCAAATGGATGTTACATTTCCTGGACTTTGAGTATCTCCTAAAAATCACATGGCTAAAAAGAGGGGTTTCTAGCCTGCAAGTAATACCCCCCCCCAAAAAATAGCAAAATGCAAGCCTATGGTTAACATCTTTAATTTTTTCCCCTGTATGGTTTTTAATACCTTGCCTGATGAAGAAGCCAGTGGACCTTCAAAAGCTTGCAACTGTGCATTTCGGTTATTCCAATAAAGGTATCATTGTTTGGTGGATTTTTGATTTACTATGTGGCCAACACAGCAACCCCTAGATATCTTTTGGGTTTCAAGATACCATATTATACCCACAACAGGGAAATCCTACAGAAGAGAGTCAGTGGACTGGGACCTTACTTGAGGTTTCTGCCTCCAACAAAGCTAAAACATTTTTTTTTCTAGACTGGGACTGGAAGTTTTACTTCTAAAATTTTCCTGTTGCAAGCCTGAAGACTTCTTGATAAAGGGGCCTGTGACCTCACAAAGAATGGAAGCATGTTGGATTGCAAAAAATCATCTTTTTTGTTTTGCAAAGGATGTTAAATTTCCTGGACTCTGAGTATCTCCCAGTGATCACATGGAAAGAGGAGATTCCAGCCTGCAAGTAATACCCCTCCATACCATCTGAACTGAGAACAAAAAAAATAGCAAAATGCAGGCCTATGATTAACATCTTCATCTCCTATATGGTTTTTAACACCTTGCCTGATGAAGAAGCCACTGGAGCTTTGAAAGCTTGTAACATATAATTGTGCATTTTGATAAAGGTATCATTGTTTGGTGGATTTTTAATGCATTGTTATTAGTATTTGCTTGAGTAACCAATAAATGCGCCCCTTAAAACACATAAATAAAATACATGAATGGGATGAATGTGAGAGCTTCCTATACTCATGCCAATTTTTCTGGAAATTCCAAAACCCTACAGTGGGGAACGTGCACAAGCTTAATGTAGCCCATGGATAGACTGTTCTTATTCCTATAATTGCCAAACCACAGTCCACTAAAGCCCATTCCCACCACCAGTCTATCTTTATTACCGGTATAGTAATACTGGCTAACCTTATGGATTGGTTTACTGAGCTAATGTATGTAAATGCTCACTATTATTAGTATTATACTCATTTCTTGGAAGAAAACATGCCAACTAGATATATACAGGTAGTACAAGATGGCTATTATATTTAGGTGTCAGAAAGTTGTGACCTGAATAGCCATAGACCTTAAAATAGAGACCCAGGTTCTCATAACATCCTAAAGTCCTCAGCATCATTTCTGCATTCCCAAACCATTAAAAAAAAAAATAAACTAAAAATGTTTCTGCTTTCAAGCCTAATATGCAGATGGATGAAAAAAGGCTGTTAAGCAGGGCTGCAGACTGTGTGGCCCACCTGATGCTGTTGGACTGAAGCTTCTATCAGCTTGTGCCAAAAATGTCAATCGTGAGAACGATAGGAATTGTCATGAACATCTAGAGGGCCACTAATTCACCATCTCTGCTGTAAAATATTCTTGCTCCTCACAGCTGTTATGCATACTGTCTCACAAATAGACTTCAGTGTGGTTAATGAATACACTGTAAACCATTCTACCATTATTTCCACTCAGAATTTCTGATATGTCCTGCTAACTACTTCTAAAGAAATTTATTCCGGTTTATTTGAATGTACTAGTTAACAATCTCATCACTAGGCAGCTCACAACAGGCTTGTCTCTATAAGTGATCAAAGCCATGAGTCTCTAAAACTAACCCATTAGTGTGCTACTAGTGTGCTATCAGATTTCAATAGCACACCACTGCTCACGGTGGTATAGACTTATGCTAATCTCCAGGATAAAGGTGTCAAACAGATAATATAAAATATAGAATATGCTAAAAATATCAATAAATACATGCATAATGAACAGTAAAAATGAAAGTAAGCTTCTATTATTAATGAATTGTAAATTCCAGATAACACATTTGAATTATGCTCTGGTTTGGTCTCTGATGGCTTCCAAGAGAGGGAAATGAAAATCACTGGAAATGTCTCTCCACACAAACTGGTCTATGGAGAGCTCTATCAGAAGGTCACTCTTGGATCACCATCAGGATTATGATGGTAGTCAGGGGAAGATACCAGATTGACAGTATAATCAAGATTGATGACTATTGGGTACTGTGTACCACAAAATGGGTAAAACTGAATGGTGTCATCACTGTTATCACTCTAAGTACTTTACTTTTCTATATATCCAATCTGACCAAGACTTTATCCAGAAGACAGTTTAAAATCTCAATATAGTTTACCAGACATCTAATTTAAACCATTCATATGCATTAAAAGGAATATTGTCTCCTTACAAAACATTTGTAACGAGGAACCTGAGACAATTGAAGGACTTGCAACAGGCTAAGCTCTTTCTGTGCCATTTAATGGCTACCATTTTTATATGATTGCTGAGGACTTAAGTACTAATGAGACAATGATCCATGCTATTCTATTTTTGTAGATCAAGCAGAATGAGACAAATAGTTCAGCTATGTGCCCAGAAAATGAATTATCAATAGTTATATAAAAAGTTTTTTTGGAGACAGAGCAGTCCAGGATTGACTCCACCGCCCCAAGTTTATACAAGATGCACTGACACTTTATGGAGTCATAATTCCCCAAGGAACTCATTATTTGGGTATAAGACATCCCTGGCAATTAGAAACACCTCTGTGGTCTATTTTGAATTCCCAGAACTCTCTACTGTCCCCTTTTACCCCATAGCAACTTTCCAACAGATCATCCCTTGAACCTATAGGGCTCTGTGATAACTCAGAGAACATTTCTCTAGCCTTAGGAAAGCCCTAAAGGCTGCACCATTTTTGATACTTGAATTCTGAAGCATGAAAAAATACCTTAAATTAAGGTGACAATGAAGGATTATGAGCACATAAGTGTAAGCTTATATGCATCTGATCAGAGGGCTGGCCTTATCATTAGCGAAAGTGGGGCAACAATTTCAGATAGCTGATATAGGGATGGGGAGTACTAGCACTGGAAGTACTAGGATGGGGAAGGGCAACTATGAAAAAACTAGACAAGATGCTAAAGTGCAAAGACCTAACACTGAATCTTGATGTTAGGATCATCCAAAACATTGTATTCCCTATCATGATATACAGATGTGAAAGCTGGACAGTAAAGAAACCAGATACAGTGCTCCCACATTATATGCGGTTTTCAGCATATGCTGAAAGCCATGCAGGAGCGCGTGTGGTGCAAGGGGCAGCGCGTCCCATTGTGACTAATGGGGCACATGCCTGTGGTGCACACGTGCTGCCACGCCACCACATACACAAGCCCCATTCAGTTAAATGGGGCTTGAGCATGCGTGGTATTTGCTTTACGCGGGGGAGTCCGGAACGGATCCCCTGTGTAAAGCAAGGATGGAGTGTACAAATAAAATCACTCAATTTAGATGTGGTACTGGAGAAGAGTGGACAGCCAAAAAGACAAATAAATTGGTCCTAGAAGAGATAAAACCCGAACTCTCCCTGAAAGCCAGGATGACTAAAATGAGGTTTGACACAACAAGAGGATGCTGTAAGGTTTATTAGCCAATCTTGTTTCCTTCTGTACAGAAAATGGAGAGGAAAAACAACTTGTTTTCTTCTGCAGGCAGCAAAATATATTCAGCTGCTCTTGTCTGGTCATGGGCCTTTCATAGATAAATAAATATATAGATTTATGGATATATACCTTGCCACCCCAAGAACCATCATCTGCCTCTCCACCAGGGACCAACAGAGAGACTCTGGAGGCACAAGAGCCCAGCTGTTTTTTTTTTCTTCTCCCCTAGGGTCCTAGATTATAATGTTTTAAGATTGTGTATCATTTATATTGTTTTTAGGATTGGGATGGGGGATTGAGAATGGGGATTATTTTCTATTTAACTTGTTTTGTTCATCTACTGCTATGTAATTTGCTTTGTTAATTTTATTGCTGCTGTGAATTGCTATGTTTATTTCCTTTGTACTTTATTGTTGTAACCCACCCTGATTCCTTGTGATTGGGTGGGCTATAAATAA
>NC_056522.1:90981012-91029106 GCF_019175285.1 Sceloporus undulatus
ATCATCATCATCATCATCATCATCATCATCATCATCATCATCATCATCATTCCACCCAGGTAGAAAGACATGGGAGTGCCAACACATCTGATAGTTCTGATGAGGAATCTGTACTCAGGACAAGAGGCTACTGTCAGAACAGAACACAGAGAAACAGAATGGTTCCCAACTGGCAAAGGGGAGGGCAGCCATGAAAGAACTAGAAAAGATTCTAAAATGCAAAACTATGGTGCGTTCCGGACAGGCCCTTTGGGGCGCTGTCATTATGCGCGAGGGGCGGCGCTTCCTGATGCGCCTTGCCCCTCGCAAGTAATGACTATGTCAAAATGGCGGCGGCGCATACAGATGGGCGCCGCCATTTTGACATCACAGACGCGCAGCATCCAGACATTGCGCACCGGATGTGGAGCCATGAGTGCGCGCCTTGTGCCTTGTGGCACCTCTTCCAGAATGCAGGAAGAAGCGCCATTTTGGTGCTTCTTTGTTGCTGCGCCCGGGAACCATGCGATTTGGCTGATGCAGTTCCCGGATGCAGCAACCGGCAGCAGCGCGAGACCGTCCGTTTTGGGCGATCTGTAACACGCCAAAATAACTGAGCACAAAAGGAAAAATCATACAAGCCATGTATTCCCCATTACCATGTATGGATATGAGAGCTGGACAGTTAAGAAATATGATATTTGATATGTGGTCCTGGAGAAGAGTGTTGAGGATCCTGTGGACAGACAAAAAGACCAATAAATGGATCCTTGAGCAGATCAAACTGGAAACCTCCCTGGAAGCCAAGATGACCAAGCTGAGGCTGTCATACTTCAGACACATCATGAGAAGGAAGGACTCACTGGAAAAGACAATAATGCTGGGAAGGGTGGAGTGAAGTAGGAAGAGTGGAAGGCCACATGGCAGTTGGATGGATTCTATTAAGGAGGTCACAGGTATGAGTTTTCAGGAATTAAGCAGAGCAGTGGAGGATAGGGGGTCTTGGAGATATCTCACCCATAGGGTCACCATGGGTTGTGATCGACTCGAGGGTAGTTAACAACAAAGCACAGAAATCTGTTGGGAGGTTGGTGAAATAGCAGATGTATGAACCAGGGCTTCCATGTGTCAAGTAGGTCAGATGGAATAGAGAAAAACACACCCTCCTGGGAAGGGGTACCCTGGGCCCCTCCCTCCCTGCCTGATGTGGCTTTATGCCTGAGTAAAGCCATGCCAGGAAGGGAGGAAGGGGTGCCCTGGGCCTCTTCCTCCCTGTCACATGCCACAGTGCATGGCAGGGAGGTGGGGTGGCTGCTTAGCTGTCTTTCACCCCTATTATGGGGTGTCACCCAGTGTGGTCCACCCACCCACCCACACCCGCACCCACACACACACACACACACCAGTGACGTTACTGACCAAATGCCTGCTTAATATACAGTAAAACACCTAGCATCCATGACTTGCTTGCGTATGAAGGGGCTGCCAGGTTGTGCATTACTGTGGTCTAAGTGGATAAACCCAGGTGAGGTAGACGAGACACAGGCAGAGCAAAAGGACAATTGCAACCATTCAAAAGCCATTTAGGGCACATCTACATTGACAGGAAAATTCAGTTTACCTTTGAGTTACCCTGACCCACAATGACTGTGGGCTTGTCTACACACACCAAGGCAGGTTGGAGAAAACTTTCCACACAATTCTCCCTTTCAAACACATGCCAGTCTGTAATATTGCAATATACCTTCCCCACTTCAGCCCTCATTCAGGCGAAGGTGTCTTTCTCAATTCCCTCCTCCCAGCCTCACACTGATGCCATTATGGAGTTCAGTGCTCTCTCACACACAAGTATCTGGATTTTCTGTTCAAAACATGAATAAATTCCTACTTTTCCCCTCTGGATTAAAGCCCTGAGATTATTAAAAGCCCTGGAGTGGCCCCCAATCATCCCATACATTATTTGGACAGCTTGCTGTGAACACCTGGTGAATGTTTTATTTCACCCATGTAGACACATCCTGAGAGGCACAGAAAAATTAAGAATTTTACGCTCTCACATTCTATCCTAACAGAAGTTACCTATTAGGGTGGTTTAAACTGCCTGGGTTTTGCCCAGATTGTTTGTTTGACCATTTCTTGGTGAGGAAAGAGCAAATTTAGGCTTCTAAACATGGAAAGAGTGTAGTGCTCACCTGTGATTTTTAGTTGTATTGGCTGCCACAATGTGTAAAGTAGGTCTGGGAATCATGAGGCCTTCCAGAAGTTGTTGGGCTGCAACTCCTAACATTCCTCACAACTGTTTGTATCTCATCTAAAGGATATAGAGGGAAGCCAAATAAATTGCTATAAGCTCAAGGAAGCTTTGCAAGATTCCTCCCCCCGCCCCCCGGTCAAAAAATAAATAAATAAAAAGCAGAAGAGGTGTTTCACAAGTGATATTACAAAACTTTGACATTTTTCATCTAGATGGACTGAATAATGAACCACTGCCAAGTTCAAGGACTATAAAATCTGAACATATTTAACAGCATCTGTGCCAAGTGCATATTCTTTTTTAGTAGATACATACTGTACTTACACCTTTTGAAGTTTTGTGCTTCTCGCTTATGGGTCATGTGATGTTAAGGTGATTCTGTAGCAGGGCACCTCTACTTCTTTGGAACAAAGAGTTCACAGATGAGTAATATTTTCTGAAGCATCCTTTGGCTTTGCACAAGATTGAAAGTGTTCATGCTAGAAATGATTCCAATCTCCTATTGAAAACAACAACTTTCCAAAGGCCTCTTAAAGTCTTTGAAGTGAGGTTCATTTATTTTACTTGTTATTACACTTCCAAGCTGCCAGCTCATTTCTCAGAGAAGACGACTCTGTAGATGCCAGTGGGATGAATTTAAAATTCATTGTAAAGGCTACCGCTCTCACATGCAGGGTGAAGGATAGTCCCCTATGCCTAAAAGACAACTGATGAAGGGAGAAGAAACTGCCACAACCAGAAATCCATTCTGTTCATAAAATCCAACTCCTAGAAAACCTCCTATGTTACTGATACTATATGTATCTATTTAGTATGTTAACATTGTTGTTGCAATGCTCATGTATATATTTGCTTAATTTTCTGCACTGCTTATTATATTCCACTTAATTTTATTCTCTAAAAGGCCATGTTATATCTTTCTGAAATACTGTGTATACTAATAGAAATGACATTTCATTGAAAACTATTTACTTAATTTATATGGCAAACTCTCAGTTTATTCATTTTAATAACATAATATTTTGTGTGGTTGTGTCTGTTGCACCACAAAGCACAGTCAGATTTTAAGTAGATTTTAAGTAAGAATAGATTTAAGACTGTTGATTTATTTGAATTCAAGAGTAGGCAACCAGGTGTCTTCCAGATGGATTAGACTATATTTCCCATGTACCTTAGCCAACATGATCAATTCTCAGGACTTATGATGGCTCTAGTTCAAAATATCTGGCAGTTTTTTTGTTCTCCTTCCATTTTCATTGATATAGTATCAGACAACATGCTCTTCCATTGAGTCAATTAGATGTGACATTTATATCAGATACAAGTTTTAAATCACTTTGCAGAAAATGTTATGAGGTGTCAGTTCATACATCCAAGACTATAATGATTAGGTTTATAAAACTGAGTTTCTTGATATGGTAGTCTCCTTTCCTTTTAGCTTTGCCCCATTAGGAGAGCAGAAAATTTCCTATGAATCCACATGTCCACATGAAAGCAGGTGAAGAACCTCATAAAATGAGGCTAGAAAAAAAGCCATGAGCCACAACCTACCCATCCCTGACCAAATGTGACATATCCTTCCTACCTTCCATCCATCCATCCATACAATTTGATACTACTTTAATTGCCATGGTGCCATCCTACTGGGATTTGTAGTTTTGTGAGACACCATCACCTTTGGCAGAGAAGACTAAAGACTTTGTAAAGCTACAGATCCTGGAATTCCATAGAATGGAGCTACAGCACTTTAAAGTGGTGTCAAACTGCATTATGTTTACTGTGTAGATGCACCCTGGGACTCAACGTGACTTCCAAAAAACAGAGAATGACAATAAAAACACAAATAGTTAAAAACATATAAAGTTAAGATTTAATCAATGTTAAATTAAGAACAGAATTAATACCATTTCAAACATTACAGTACAGCACCATAAAATGTCCTTCTCTTGTTAACAGTGAAAAGGCCTTCTCTTGTTAACATTTGAGAAAATGTCGTTCCTTACTGTATACTGCACACATCATTTTAGTGTGGCTGGCTTATGAACTTCTAGAACATGTAAGAAAACAGAGTGCCTTTGTCTGATCTATGCCATCCTTAGTAGAAAGAAATACTAGGTAATTCTATGTAATTTTCTATTATCAATATGGCATATAGCTCATAGTGGAAATTATCTTTTTAATGACCATGATTGGCATCTTTCTGGTAGGCCCAAGGCAACTGAACCCCCTCCCCAGCTGCCTTCCTTACATCTGTATGGCAGTCTCTCTCATTCTCAATATTTCCATAGAGACTAATATCAAAGATAATAAAGAAGCCTTGATGAAGTTGTAGTGAATGACATGACGAATATTTCAGCAGACTTAGCAATACAACATTCAGAATTCATAAAGATGAGTATGAGATCATCTGGAGTCCAAGGTGACCTGTATTATAGATGTCTCATATAGATTATGAGTTGTTAAGTCAAGTTGCCAGGCATACTTTAACAAATTTACTCTATTATAGTGGCTTGGTATTTAAAAGAATGTCTATGGAGCTGATGATGAGAAAATAACACTGAAACCTTTGGGTTTCATTTTATTGTAAGGTTCCTGTTTGTTTATCTGTTTGTTTTTTAAAAATAAGCTTTTGTATAGATAATGTATGCATGGAATGATTCTAAGGATTTCCCCGCTCCCCTCTCCTACGGCACAATATTGGAAGTATGCTTCTATTGAAGCAGAACAAACATAGATTAAAATACTCGGAAACTGAGAAACAAAGAGATTTTTCCATCTCCCATCTCAAGACACATAATGCTTTGTTAGAAGCTTCATTAGATATAATACAATGTGGACTGCTAAGGTTACTAACTGTTACAATTACAACCATCATGGAGCAAAATGTTTACTACAGTATTAATACAGTTCATAGTTACTCTTGAAAAAAATGCAAAAAAGTGAGAGATTGCCGAGTCCTTCCTTTTGATGTATGGCAAAGTGTATCAACCTCCTTGCAGAAATATAAGCAGATAAATCTACATCAGAGCAAGCAACTGTATGGGACCAGGGATCAATTCCCACCCACAAAACCTTGATGCAAGCACTCATAGCAAGCTCAAATACCTCAGCTTTATTTTGCAGCTCCTCTCCTAATGGCAACAGGGAGTGACATCACATCACCTTTTGAGAGGAACTGCAGCAGAAAACAAGTATTTGGAGGACATATAGAGTTCAGGGGTGCTGTTGCGGTTGGGGTTGGGGTATTTTCATATGCTTTTCACATGTTTGAGGGGGTTTCTGCATGATTTAGGAGGCAAAAAGATACTGAAAATCTTGTCAATTTTTATGTGGGGTTTAGGTACCTATGGAGATCTGTTAGGGGCTAAGGACAGCAAAAGTGTGTCCCATGGACCACATACGACCATGGGCTGTTCTATGACCACTCCTGATCTAGAGAGTGACTTGAATCCTTTCAGTTAATTCTACTGAGTATTCATAGACCATATCAGAAATTAAAGTGAATGTCTAAAATGGTTATTCACAACATCTCCCTATTTTGAAGCTCTTCAGGCTGCCTCTGAACCAAAATAACTCACTGGATCTGATTTTTCAACATTTTATGCTTGCTCCCATTATGTGGTAGACTATGTGCTTTGGATGCAGAGGATGTCCAGGTCAATCTCCAGGTAGAACTAAAAAACAACAACTCCTGATTGAAAATTTGGAGAGTCACAGAAAGTTAAAGTTGATCATACAGTGTTAGATAGATTAATGATCTGACTTCCTCAGACAGCTTTCTAGTTTCCTGGCACCTCCAGCCCACATTCTACAGTCTGATTCTAGTTGCTCTTGATTTAATTTGAATTTAAGATAAGTCTCTCTCTCTCTCTGTTGAATATATTTCTGAGGCTGTGTTTTTCTTGTGTGGGTCATCTGACAATGTTGTGTGTTTTGTCACAGTTTATTACAGTACTACATTTTCTTATGTGTCAAAAAAATATCACCTTCTGCTTCATCAGCCATCACATAATGGTATTTTATTTATAACTCCCTAATCTCTGAATCTGTTTGTCTCAAATATGGCAGGCACCATGCCCTCATAAGGGATTGCTGTAAGTGCAAACACCATTCGATTATGCCAAAAAGGAAAAGAAAGGAATAAATAGCTGTTGATTTTCCAGTTTTTAAAAAGACCAACACAATGTAAACATAATTTTAAGCATGCGTGAACACACACATATACACAAATACTAACCCTATTTATCTAAAATTTGTCAGGTTTTATCTATATCTGGAGGGAATTTCTGCTGATTTTTCCCATAACAGTCAATTGGAAACCATCAGAGGCCTTGGTGAGGGAATATTGACAAGACAAGACTACTTCAGAACTGAGCAGAACAATATCTTCAAAACTGAGCAGGCTTTTATCTTTTCCAGCGAAAAGGTTTTAGAGGCAATCATTCTATGCACATTCTTAATGTTCACAAAATATGACAGGTACAAGACAAAAACTCCCACACCCTATATTGACCCTTTTATTTATACACCTCTAATCTGCTAAAGATTGTCATTTTAGACATATCTTTCATGTGATCCTCATTGGGACACACTTGTTTTAACCAAGTCCCGTATCTAAGTTTCTAAAATAATGAGTAGCCTGAAAAGCAATTGTTAGCTTTAGAAAAGGAGAGGCAGCCACACAAAATATATGAAGGAAGTATCTGATGTGACAAGGACCAGGGTTCCTGTGACTATATTTGAAGTGACTGAGTGAGGTAGGGATCTCCTCTGGAAGTTACTGTTTGGGGGGAAATAATAATAAAAATGAATTTGTGATAAAAGCAAAAAGGGTACAATACATAGGTATTCTACATATTTCTAAATATACAGTAAAGAAGCCTTAGGACAAGAGAGAGAGATAGCATAGAGACAGAGGCTATGATTTGTCTTCAAGTAGAGAAAAGAAAACGGTGCCAGTGTTATGTCTCTCTCTGATATGGCGATGATGTAGGAGTGTCTGTGGTATGGCCCAGCACAGGGATAGGATGAAGATGACAACACCTCACTTGGTAGTTGCCCTAGCTCTCCTCACACAGTGAATAGACACTTTTTCAAAAGCACACTGCAAACATACTTTGGGTGCTGGAAGCAACACGTGTCATTATTCATGGAAGATGACCTGATATCATCTTGATCTCTCCCCCCCCACACACACACACCTGGAAACCGATCCCAACTATTCTTCATGATGTCCTTCTACCTGGTTTGCTTCCCTGGCATCTGACTGATGTGGGACTTCTACCATTAATGACCAATGTTAATTGAGGCTTATCTTTACACAATGTAATTTAAAACAGGAAGCAGTGTGGTATAATGATTTGAGCATTGGAATATGACTCTTCAGACCAGGATTCGGACCCCTGCTTGGCCATGGAAACCTACTGGGTGACCTTGGGTGACTCACACACTCTCAGCCTCAGAAAACCCTATGATAGGTTTGCCTTACAGTCACCATAAGTTGGAAATGTTTTGAAGAGAGAATATCAACAGAACATGGAAGAGAGAACATAAGCAAGTTAAGCTTGTTATGCAAGAAATCTGTTGAAGTGTTTTTGGGACCTCCACCCAGACACACACCTTTTACACTCAGCCACATTAAACTAAGAAGAATATGCCAATTCTCACTAAATTCTCCATGATACCAAAAGTAAAGAAGAGAGAAATAAGGATGTAGGCTTAGAATTCCAAAATATGGGAGATTGAAGAAGTCCAGTGAAATGGCTATTGTTCTTTTTTTTTTAATTAGATGCAGCTTTTTATTAAAGCTTTACATTCTCATTACAAGCATCCACCAAATCAACCAATTCTACAAAAAAATACAATCAATTTATACAATTTTCCATACATCTCTTATCCATACCTATATCTGTATATATCTTAATTACCTTGCTTACACATGTTAAGCCTTTCTTGCTAACATTGCAAGTTCTGTATAGACTACCACTACCAAACAATCGAAGGATTAAGTTTTTTTCAGCTTTATTAACTTACATTAATTCTATTTCTCTTTTCCAATACTCCGTTAATAATTCCCATTTCTCTTGGGTCGTATTATAAGTCTCTTCCTTTAGGTTTCTAAAAATTCTGTCTACATTTCTCAGCTCTAATACATATTTCAGCCATTCTTCTAAAGTTGGCGTCTGTGTGGACTTCCAGTGTTTTGCAAACACTATCTTTGCGGCTGTACAGGATTAGTTTTAGGTATTTTCTTTCTATATTTCTATCTAATATGAAGATCATGTTTAGCAAGTATAATTCTGGGTTTAATTCATAATTTCTATGTAATATCTCCTTAATTGCATCATGTATCGATTTCCAATATGATTTAGCTTTACTACAATTCCACCAAGTGTGGAAGAAAGTTCCAGCTTTTTCTTTACATTTCCAACATAAGGAATTATTATTCATTTTGGCTAATTTTGTTGGAGTAAGATGCCACATGTAGAACATTTTGTAGTAATTTCCTTTCAAATTTTGAGCTATGGTAAATTTGTTTATGTTAGCCCATGATCTTTCCCATGGCTAATGTTCTTTTTAAGCTCTTTAGAACACTGTAATTTGAGAAGCAAAACTGTAATGAACAAATCTTTCACAAGAAACAAATACTTCTTCTGGTCTTCATGGAGACCAAGATCTACCTGTTTCAGCAACTGCTTCTTCCTTCTGTACCAGTTACACTGATCAAGTCAGAACTTGTTCTGTGGACCTTCACTTTGTTGTTGTTGTTATCTGCAACCAGGTTAGCCTCAGCCTATGGAGAACCTATGAGTGAAAGATGTCCAAGAGTTGATGACAGGGCAGTCATCAACTGCCCTGCTCAGGTTTTGTAAACCTGGGGCTGTGGCTTCCTTGACTCAATCCATCTGTATTACAATCTCTCTCTTTTCTTACCACCTTCCACTTTATCAACCATTATTGTCTTTTCCATTGGGTCATTTCATCTCATGCCATGTCCAAAATGCAACAGTCTGAGTTTTGTCATTTTGGTGTCTTGTGTGAATTCAGACCTGAGTTGTTCTAGGATGCATTTATTGGTCATTTTGTCAATTCATGGCATCTGTACAGCTCTCCTCCAGCACCACATTTCAAATGAGTTAATTCTCTTTCTATCAGCTTTCTTTACTGGCCAGCTTCCATAGCCATGCATAGAAATTGGAAATTGTGTGATTCTGACTTCAGTATTTACTGGTATCTTTATACTTGAGGATCTTATCAAATTCCTCCATAACTACTCTTCCAGGTCTTAACCTTCTTCTTCTTTCTTTATGATAGTCTCCATTTTGATTCATAACTGAATCATGACATAGAAAATATTTAACTGTTTTAATGTCTTTATTATCCACTTTAAATTTACCTTCATTACAAGGTTAGTAAGTCAACACTGAAGTTATCTGTGATTCTTCACCCTGAGCCCTGAAATAACTGCCTTTCTGAGATGCCTCTCTCTTCCTTCTAGAATGGATGCCAGACTGATACTTTTTGGAAGATGTTGCTTTGCTAGTGTACAATCTGAAATGTCAATTTATCTTGCAGAGTAGATGTTAGAGCTTTAGATTGCTGTTTGAATATATCATCTGTTGCTTTGTGATGAGGAAAAATAAGGTTAAATTAGGTTGTAAATTAATCAATATCAATAAAAATGAAGTTAAAAGACATGAACCAACAAATCAGAGGTGTAAAGACAAGTAATGCCTGAATGAATGACAGATAAGGTTGCAAACTGAATTGAACCCAAATGTTTCAGAAGGTATTTTTGGTTAAATGAGAAGAGGAACTTTTTGAGTTGGATAGAATCCTTTCTGATGAAGACATTAAAGCAAGCAGAAAACATAAATTAAAAAATAAATAAAAGAAAAATAAATACCAAGGAAAGGGTTCAAAAATATAAATACATTTACATAACTGTTTATTTTTCATTTATTTCATTTCTATGCTGCCTTTCTTCCAGAAAGGGCCCCAAGATGGCTAACATGTAACACCCTTTAAAAATTTACAATAATAATAATAAAAACATTTGAAGTTACTAACTAAAAACAATATAAAATTCTATAAACATAGAAAAGTTAAAAACATAAAGTGCACACCCCATATAAAAGCCTCCCTGACATGATTATATGTTAAAAGCCTGCTTGAATAAAAATGTCTTTGCCTGCCAGTGAAAGGTAAGTGGAGTCAGTTTAGCATCTCATGGAATGGAGTTCCTGGGGGTGGGAGCAGCCACCAAAAGGAATGTCTCTTGTGTCCCCACCAAGAGAGCCTGTGATGGTGATAGGTGTGAGAGAAAGCCTTCCTCTGTAGATCTTAGGACCATTTCAGGTTTGCATGAGGAGATATGGTCTTTCAGATAGTCTGAAACTGATTTGTGTGGAGCTTTATAGGTCATGACCTATAAGTGGAGGCTTTACCGAATATAGTCAGAAATGGTAGCATTGATTTTCATCTTTGTAAGTAATCATGGAGATATTTTCTTTTAAAAGTCTAGTGCCTGATGACGCCAAAAAAATCCATGGGCCAGGTTACATTACATGAAAATACAGTTTCCCATACTGTTGCAAAAAGATCTCCAGTTTCTACAATTCTGTTGGGATTAACACAGAAGCTTTAAGGCCAGGACTCAGGGTTTGTTTTCCAGAGGCAAATTTGGAGGGGCGCTTATTGCTGCTCTTACTGTTTTGATATTATACTTGTGAGAACTACCCTGAAATCAATTCAGCTGAAGGAAAGTATATAAACATTTTAAATAAAAACAGACAAAGCAGGATAATAAAAATGATTATTGACTGCTGCTAGAAATAGGCAGAAGCCTCTTCGTCCTCTATAGAGCAGAAAAAGTGAATATTTCTCCCCATAAAAGTTTTATTTTATTTTGAAATATAGTTAAAACACAGACAATAAAAATGAACAGTACACATAATGCTACCTCAAAATTAGTAAAGGATAAGTGAAAATCACTGATTATTCTTACTCTGTCATGGGACAATGCATATATATAAATATGACTTAGCCATTTGCTTTTAATGGTGTGCAAAGACAAAGAAAATAAGCTAATGAATGAGACCCAAGAGGTCTTTGAACCTGAGAATTATTTGCACTCTGGCAGCTCTTTTAGCTAAAGTCAATGGTGCATAGTTGTTTCTCCTACTGCCGCAAGGAAAGCAAATAACAGTTTCTGCTCACTGGCAGAGTTTGCTGTGTGCTGTGATGGAGTTAGAATCTGTCAGACAAATCTAATAGCCCTGTTCACTGACCAGGTTGCCTCCTCCATGGACCTGCTACTGTGTAAGTGGCAGAGTTTGGTAGGTTAGTAGAAAAGTCCTCACATTTAGTTAACTGTTACAGAGCTTGAATATCTAATCCATTTACATTAAAGTTTGGTGGTGACATTTTGTAGCACATAGAATTGCAGTTAAGGTAAACATTAATGTCAACATTAGAAAACACAGGATCGGAAGAGGAAATAGCATGTAATGCTTTGTAAGCCAGTGTGGTGTAGTGGTTTGGGCAATGGAGTACTACTATGGAGATCAGAGTTTGATTCACTGCTCAGTCTGGAAATTAACTTGCTGGGTGACCTTAAGCAAGTGACATTCTCTTGGCCCCAGAAAACCCCATGCCTCAGGGTCAACATAAGTTGGAAATGACTTGAGGGCACATAACAAGAACAACAACAACCTGGCTTACATTTTGCCTTCCCACCCCCCAACACTAACCCATTTGCACAACCCCAGCATTTGTTGGTAAGTTGAGATACCATCAGTATATTTATAAAGCTGGAATTTTTTAATTACTTTCCACTAGATTTCACTGAATTTTCATTTACCATTTTAATTTCCATTCCTCCAGTTTAAAGAGGATCTTTTGGAACTCTTCACAACCACTCAAAATAACAGTCTTCAACTTCTCTATGCGCCCCTAACTCCTGGTTTGCATCCAGGGATTCTCTACACTTCAAGCTTGAAAGATGTACAGTGGGCCATTAGCATCTACTGGGGTTTGGTTCTAGGACCCCCATAGATATGAAAAACTGTTGATGCCCCAGTCCCATTATATGCAGTTTTGTAGTAAAGGGTGTCCCTTATATAAAATGGTAAAATCAAACTTTGCTCTTTGGGGAATAAAATGTGTTTTTTTTTAATCTGTGAATGCAGAGACCATGGATATGGAGGTCCAACTGTACATGTTTTGCAGTTTCTTTTGATAGTATTTGACTGTATTTTCTAATGTATCTCCACAGCTTTTGCCCTTAAAATAATATAGTGGGAGCATGTAGGTGCTAGGAGACTTTATAAACACTTTGGATCTACTTAAAATGGTCTTCTTTGTTTGCTATACTAATTGTATTAACTTACAAATTCCATTTTCTAATATTCCATTTATTATTTTGCTGTTGCTTTTGTGGCAGTGAGACTGATACTTTCAGTTCATTGTGTTATTATTGTAATGCAATTTATTCTGTGTTCTCATTGTTTTGCAAAAATATACCAACAGTTGAGTAAAATTAAGACTGACCGACCTACCAAAAGTGACCTCCCCCAAAACACACACATGAAAAAAATAGCTCCAGAGTCCCTAGATGACATTATTGACCTTATTTTTGGCCTACAGCTCTTTAGCTTAGTCTTAGTTGGACTGAGATGACTGCAGTTCAAAAACATCTGGAAGAAAACAGTGGGGTTATATTGACACATACCACTATTATCATACAAAGCTTGGGATAGGGTGGCAGTCTACTGCAGGATTTCTGGCCTGCAGTGATGGTTTACACAACCTTCATGTGACTTTTAAAAACCTCTAAAGAGGAAGAAGCATGAAATGGTGAGGCATCACTTTGGATTAATAATTTGTCCTGCTGATATTCACTGCATGGGGGGCAAGATGGGGCTGCCTCCTCAAATAGAAATTGGAACTGTAGTTAGGCTTCCCCTTCCCTATGTTTTATATTCTGTAAGTAGTTTGCCCATATTTTCCTCACTTTTGCCCCAGCTCTTCAAAAATGGTATTTATGCCCCCCCCCTTACGTTTTCTTTTACATTTGTCTCTTCTACAAATGACTACCACATTTTAACTCTCTCTTACTGGAAGCTGTTATACACTAAGGCTGTGTGTATTAAGCTCTCAGTTTGGTTCAGAGCCTAATTTGGTTCTGCTTTAGTTTGGCCTATATGAATCTGGAGTCTGACCCAATACATTCTGGGAATTTGAGAATCCAGATTTCCAGTCCTCTCTCATTGGAAAATCAATGGCTATAACTTTTTAATTATTTTTTACACATATGCATTTGAAGACATTGGTTGCATCTGCACTGCAGAAGTAAAGGTATTTGACACTACTTTAACTGCCATGGCTCAATACTATAGAATTCTGTGAATTGTAATTCTGTGAGATATTTAGCCTTCTGTGTCAGAGGCCTCTGATGCCAGAACAACCTACAGATCCCAGGAGCCATGACAGATAAAGTAGTGTTGAATTGCATTAATTCTGCAGTGCAGATGCAGCCATTGTAGCTCTTAAAGAAGGCATTAAATTAATCTAATTTCAGTTGGGAAATCCAGGGGTTAGGGTGCACTGCTTGTAAAATTTGCTGTTTGCTAAAAAATGAGAGATGTTTATAAAAAGCAACTAGTGTGATTCAGTGATACAGAAAATAAGGAAGTATTGTGTTTTTAAATTATAAACTGCCTTAGTAAGTCCAAGTTTTGGGAGAAAGGTGGGATGCAAACAACAAGGAAAACTAGGCAGGTGAAAAGAATATTTTACTGGTGATGTCCCCCTAATACTTTCTCCTGCTCCTCTTTAAACCATTTGGTGATCTGGCCTAGCATTTGAAACTTTCATTTCATGGACCCACAGTTTTCATAGTTTTCCACACCACCTCTTCCACAATTACCTGTCTAAACCTCTTGGAAAAGAGGACAAACGGAGAGATTCACCCCTAAAGGGTTCATCTCCCTTTCTTCCTATGCTATGGTGTTGCTAGTGCTGCATGGCTATTCAGACTCTTCTGCATTTATCTGGAGAAACACTGCTTGGTGACGCCCCTCATTGTGTTTCAGAATGCTACTGGTGCTACTTTGGTTACTTTGGACCTCAAAATCATCCCAGACATTTTTTTTCTTTGGTGATTCAGACTGCCTGCTTCCCATTTACCATCTAAGGGCCCGTACAGACAGGCCAAAATAAAGCCGCTTCGGGTCACTTTGGAGGTATGCTATTTAAATGATGCATGCGTCCTAAGAGTCTGGAAGCTACACCAAAGTCACGCTCCAATCCTTAGGACCCCAAGTCTGGGGAAGGAGTTTTGTCAACTAATTTTTAAAAAAATAATTTTTATTTATATTTCCCGCCTCTCCCTGAGGATCGAGGCAGGATTACAACAATAAAACAATTCCATGTAAAATACAATCATTAAAACAATAACATTACTATTAATTCACTAAAATAATGGATCGTAAACCAACATTCACACTAACATTCATACAATCAGATCAGAAGCAAAGTATTTAAGATCTCTTATAAAAGATCAGGTGGGAAGGCCTGCCGGAAGAGATCTGTCTTTAGTACCTTCTTGAAGGCATCTAAGGTGGTGATAAGATGGATCTCCTCTGGCAAGCTGTTCCACAATCTGGGGGTCACAGCAGTGAATGTTCTGTTAGCCTGGTTTTTGAGTACTCTAATAGGTTCTTTCCAGATGTTCTGAGAGTGCAGGGCGGATTGTGTAGGGAGAGGTGTTTCCTCAAGTAACTCGGGCCCAAGCCATGAAGGGCTTTAAAGGTAATAACCAACACTTTGTATTGCGCCCAGAAGCTAATCGGCAACCAATGAAGAGATTTTAACACCGGTGTTATGTGGTCTGATCTAGGTGCCACGTTTTAAACCAATTGAAGCTTCCAGACTTGGTACAAAGGTAGCCCCATGTAGAGTGCATTACAGAAATCTAAATGAAAGATTACCAGTGCATGTACCACTGCTTCAAGGTCCTTTTGGTCCAGGTAGGGGCGCAGTTGGCGTATCAACTGAAGCTGGTACCAAGCACTCCTAGCCATCGCATCTACTTGAGATGACAGCTGTAGAGATGGATCCAGGAGTACTCCCAAACTGGACAAAAAGGACCTTGAAGCAGTAGTATTTGCACTGGTAATCTCTCGTCTAGATTTCTGTAATGCACTCTACATGGGGCTACCTCTGTACAAAGTTCAGAAGCTTCCAATTGGTCCAAAATGCGTCAGCCAGATTGGTCACCGGAACACCTAGGTCGGACCATATAACACTTGTGTTAAAAACTCTTCACTGGTTGCTGATTAACTTCTGGGCACAGTACAAAGTACTGGTTATTACCTTTAAAGCCCTTCCTGGCTTGGGCCTGAGTTACTTGAGGAAACGCCTCTCCCTACATAATCCTTCCTGCATTCGCAGAACATCTAGGAAGAATTTATTAGAATATCATAAGCCCAGGTTAACGTCAACTTCCCATAAATCATTTATGGCTTCAGCCCACAAACTATGGAACAGTCTACTGGAAGAGATCCATCTTATCACCACCTTAGATGTCTTTAAGAAGGCACTTAAGACGGATCTCTTCCGGCGGGCTTATCCATCTGACCTCTTACAGGAGATCTTTAAGATAAAATGCTTCACTTCTGGTTATGATGTATGTTTTCCAGATATTTTAGATGTTCTAGCTATTTTATTGAGCTAATAATAATGTTAGTGACTTATTGATTGTATGTTATATCTGTACTGTGTTATTTTATTGATGTAATCCTGAATACTTCCAAAGTGACTCGAAGCAGCTTTATTTTGGCCTGTCTGTCTGGAGCCTTAACATTAAAAATAGCTAGGTTCACTTGGGTTATGGGAAGAAGTTTTGCTACCTAAACAAGGCATGGGCTCATTAAAAAGAAAAATCAAACAGAAAGACAAGCTGAATATTAAGGTAGACTGCTCAATAAGACAAAAGGAAATTTCAAAGAGAAAGGCTCAGTGAGATCAACTCAAATGGCAATCAGCAACAGCCCACCCTCCCCACAGTTCTTTCTTTCACGTTCTGCAACAACACAGATGCTAGAGGAACTACTATCATTTCAGTTACATCACATAATACTTCCTTACAAGCACTGTGATTGGAAACTGCTGGAAAGATTTTTACCCAGATTGCACAACAGTGAGCAATGCCTCTGCATTACATCACCTTGGCATCTTCTTCATATTGGCATATTGGAGACATACTGGTTAGCTTTTCTCTCACTTATTTTTAATGTCTGGCTCTCCAGTTCATTTCCAGGAGCTGTTACACTCAGCTCTAGAACCAAATCAATCAACCTGAATGAGCCCGAATTTGTTTCATTTTTCAGGATTCATTTTCAAAGCCCTGTTATTCATTCTTTAGTTCTAACAACACAGAGAAGTTCTATCTGTCCTTGGTGGTGTTCTTAGCTTGTGTCATTATTTTCTCCAAATGTCCCAGACTGGCTCCCAGTGGACCTGAACATATAGGTATGTTGTGCCACTGGTTAGAATGTGTTTGGAGCTTTTATCCCTCTCACACTCATCTATGAATTGAACTAAAATTTATTTTAAAGGAAAACATTCTTCAGCTTTCAAATCTTCTCAATTTATTGCCAAGAGAGACAAAGATAGCCTCTTACATAATTTAGCATCTTCATTTGTTTGCATCAATTATTTAAGGATCAAATTCAATTTCTGCATTTTGTCTTTTACAAATAACTTGTAAATGTTTGTTAAATGTGGTTCATCATACATCACTAAGCAGAGTGCTCCTCTGTCAGTGAAAAACACATAATCATATTATGTGCCAACATTTTTCAGAGTGCTCTTCCCTTGCAATGGCATATTTTTAATTAATGCAGACATCATGGTTTGATGCCTTCTAGCTGATAATGATTGTGCATGCCAGTATATATAGTATCTTCTGAGAGAGAAAGCTTTAATTTGAAAGCAATTGGGGAGATCTAGTAGGATTTTTTTAAAGTAGAGTTTTATATTCCTTTAACTTGAACCTCCAGATTTTTCTTTAGTAGTTTCACTTTCTAGTTGGAGTTTGTATTCACTCAGATTTTAAATAAATGATGCAGAGGTTGTGCCCTCTAATGCCAATGAAATTCTGTTGTCTGTTGTAGTCTGGAACTACATGGTCACAAATTTCTAGGACTAAAATGTGCACCTACTCCATATGCTTAGATCTCGAAGTTCTTTTGAGGCAGAAAAGGCAATTAAGGAGTACAACACTGGGTTCCACATTTGGTAGACAGCATGAAGTCACAGAAACTGTGTATAAAATTACACTAATTCTAAAATATTGGAGCTTGGCCTTTGTTCCATCAGAAAAACAGTACTTTGTTGCCTTCCAATACCTGACATCTTTCCGATGTTTCCCAGATTACTGCACTACACTCTTATAGTGCTGCTATTCCATTTTTACTGCTCCTGCTGCCTCCTGTTGCATTCTGGGGTTTGCAGATTAGAGAGGGGTATTTAGAATTTTCAGCCAGACTTCTTAGGCCTTACTGAACTATAAACCTCAGAATGCAATAGGACAGGGGTAGGCAACCTGCAGCCCGCTGGCCAGATGCGGCCCGGCGAGACCTTGGGACCGGCCCCAGCCGTGTGTTCAGCAGGCCAGGAATTTTCATCCACTATAGCATTTACTATGACCATCGTCATGCAAGAGCTGAACAGTGAAGAAAGCTGATAAGAGGAAAATCAACTTATTTGAGATGTGGTGCTGGAGAAGAGTGCTGAGGAGACTGTGGATGGCCAAGAAGAAAAATGAATGGATTCTATATCATATCAAGCCTGAACTTTCCCTGGAAGCCAGGCTGACTAGACTGAGACTGCCATTCTTTGTCCACATCATGCAAAGACATGATTCATTAGAAAAAACAATGATACTGGGAAAGGTAAGGAGCAGTAAAAAGAGAGGAAGACCATATGTCAGATGGTTAGACTTGATCAGGGAGGTCGTGTACCTGATCCTGCAGGAGCTGAACTGAGTAGTTGAGAACAGGTGATCTTGGAGATGTCTCATCCACAGGCTCACCATGAGTTAACAACAATTAAATGGAATTCATAGAAAGTTCTTTCTGGGTTTCCTTTTTTCACATTAGTGGATTTCAGGATGAAATTCACATGCAAAATAATATTCTTTTTTTTTTTAAGGCATGCTCACACAAAGCTACTTATACGCATTTGTTTGTGCAAAAAATGTACGGCTTCTCCATTCTCTTTCATTTACATCTCTTTCATCGACCACTTTCAAAAATATTTTCCACAAACATATACATAAACATCTCTGCCAATTTCAAGAGCAGTGAATCCTTCCTACTCAGCCACAAATTATTTTGAGACAAGGCAGTCCAGCATCATGAAGATGATGCTTGAAACAGGAACAATATTGTAAACATGGATTATGTGGCCAGTGTCCCTAATTATGACATATCTCTAATTATTTTTAATTGCTTTGTCAGTACAGCTCATCTACAAAGCTGAACAAAATTCCATCTAGCTACTTTACAGAATGGACACAAGCTACTTATAAACAGACCTTCTCTCTAGCTAAGACAGTTTAAATGTGTGTTTGGCAACAAATTTAGATACATAATTTCATATTATTTAGCTGGTTTAAGGATTTATTTTTAATTTCAGTTTAATATTTCTACATTATTTTCTAGGCTTCAACCTGTTGCTCTAGATTTTTCACTATTGCTTTTCCAAAAAATTAATTATTAGATATGATGGCATCATTTCCTGTAGAAAATTAAATAAATAGAAGCCAGTATTAGTCAGTGTAATGAAGCAATGAAGCTGATAAGACAAGTATTTAGCCTTTCTCTTCACTGAGTCATCACCCAAGCTATTGTTCCAGCATGGCACTGAAAAAACAGAGCTGCAGGAAGTGTTGGCTTTTAAATGATTCATATGTCCTGATCATCTGTGACTAATCAAATATCCTTTAACAAGGGAAGGTTATTTGCAGTGTCCTCATGCTTGTATGAATAGCTTCTACCTGCATGCATCTTATTGCATCTGAATCCCATTACTTCTTAAAAGCAACATTAAGAAAATTGCTCGTTTCCTCAGATTTATATTTCATCTTTTTCAAATAAAAGCTGCTCCTGATTATTTTGAGAAACACTATAATTATTTAGCATCATAACTAAGCCAATCTTTGCATGACTTATCTGAACACAGCTCA
Source organism: Sceloporus undulatus (assembly GCF_019175285.1). Lineage (NCBI taxonomy): Eukaryota > Metazoa > Chordata > Lepidosauria > Squamata > Phrynosomatidae > Sceloporus > Sceloporus undulatus. Next base: position 91,000,500 of record NC_056522.1, read on the forward strand.
AACAATTCTTGGCAACAGTTTGGTGGGAAATGCCTATATGATTGGCCCCACCTCAATATTGCAGGATTCAAATGATTACATCATATATTGCCATGGGGTAATTGACTAGTAGAAAGTGAGAATGGAGATTCATAATCCATGAATGAAAGTCATACTCAGTAGGTATGTGCTGTGGAGTTTAAACAAATGGGGCCAACACGAGGGCATGACCCCTCAAAAGAAATCTGACCCCCTCAATACATTTTTTCCTTCAGTCTCTCAATTTCTAGCTGTTTAAAATTTCAGTTGATGATTTAGAAGTGAAGTTTAAGTATCCATAGAAAAGGGGCAGGCAAAGTCACTAGATATAAGAGTCACCACATATAAGACTATATGCACATATAAGAGTTCTAGGTGCTGCAGTCTAAGTCTCTGTAGTTCTAAAAATTTGGGAACCAAATTAAAATGTCATGTAGGGAGTAGAATTCCCATTTGTGGGAAGTGTCCTCATTTTGGCCCACCCCTATAGCCCCACTCTTGAGTGTGATTTGGATAAATCTTCAATCTAGAGCTAAATAGGTCAGGTTTACACATATTCAAGAGAGAAAACTCAGCCTACCCAAAGCAGATGGAATCTGAACTGGAACACTGCTGGAGATTCATCAATGTCAATTTTGATGCAAGCAGAGATAGAGACAGTGTGTTTCCATTTCTTTTTAAGACTTCCCTACAAAGGAAACACCAAGGCGTGCAGAATAGCAGAAAGGACAGAAACCGATACAGCGGTGTGATTAACAGTTTCACCAGTGCTCTCTAGTTTCAGTGATTTAAGGGAAAGATATTGAAGTAATATGTGCCATGTCTCACACAGTGCTGTTTGCTAATTCTGTCTCTCAAGAATATGGATCCTATAGGGGCTGAAATGGTATAACATGGGGTGCTTGTTTGGAAATGCTGGATGGTAGATGGATATTAAATCTTGGATGAATATTCAAAGTGGCTACTCAAGCCCCTCTGCCACTGAATGCTTCATATTTATTTGTACACTGCCCTGAGATCTTTTGATATATGGCAAGTTAGAAACATTTAAATAAATAGATAGTCCATCTCTATTCTATTGCACTTCTTGTGAGTTTGATGCCAACTAAGCAGAAAACAAACACCCTCTTAAATTGACTCTAATTGACTCTAGATGCAGGAAGCTATGGAGCCCAAGAGAAACAAGGGGAGAACTGTGGGTCACCAATAAGGATATTGAAGCAGTGAATTTCATTCAGTCCAAGTCATACACAGTCTAGCAATAAATCCAGGCAACAATACAAAGGTAGATTGAAGAATATAGTCATTTAACAGAGTAAGGCTATCAGGCAGCAAAAACAGAAACACAAGGCATTAATGTTGCTTCTACCATGAAAGTCAGTTGTCAGCAGGAACTTCCTGATGATGGTGTTAGGCACTTTATGGTCTGACAACCTCCTGCAGGTGCTGTTTGATTACCAAGCATTTTAGATAAAAACACTCAGGACATCTCCATCCCTCCTTCTCTCAACAATGCTTTGCTGGAGAAGGTACTGCCAGATCTGGGTCTCCATCTGTGTCTGTGTCCAGAACAGAAGACTATAGCTGCTGGGGTGTCTTATCTGTCTCAGGGACTGGCATGTCTCCCTATCATTCCCTCTGTCTGAGTATTCACTGTCTATATCAGAGTCTGCACCAGGGTCCCGGAGACAGGGCACAACTTTCCTGCTCCCCAAAATACTGCAGTCATATTCTTAAATAAGTCCATCTCTTATTTCTCATTTTCATAATGGTTTCTCTCAAGGAAAAGCTAGGAAACCTAATGCTATCCCTGTGAAATCCATTGACTTTTGGCAAAAGTTAAGAAAATTATTGGCAGTTTCATTTCCAATGCATAATTTAAAAATGTTTGGTACACACAAAAAGATACACATTTTCATGCAATGGTTCAGGCATAATCCTCTTTCTGAAAATTTCATCCAATTCAGATGAAGATGGGGATGGATTACAGCAATTTGTTAATTTCCAATAATAGTAAAAGTGGGTGTTAATGTTTGAATTTCTACATGCAGACAGTTGGATCAGATGGCCTCTGAGTTGTTCTGAGCAGAATTGAACTATGTTCCAAATCACTGAATTTGAGTCCAGAATGGCTCTTGTGGTTATTACACTTGTAGTATTTATTTATTTATTTATTTATCAATCAATCAATCAATCAATCAAATAAATAAATGATGCTATGGTCCAAAACACTGCAGAAATAATCCAGTTGGAGAGTGCTTTAACAGCTGTGAATTGTAGTTTATTGGGCACCAGGGCTCACTGACAGAGAAGGCTAAAAGTCTCACAAAGCTACAATCCCAGAATTCCCTAGTATTAAGACAGGGCATTTATTTTTTATATATATATAATTTATTTATTTATTCAAAAATACAAAAGCACAGACCAACAAATGTATAAAACCAACAAACAAACATTAAACATATAATACTGCTAGTGTAAAGCAGTAATAACATATAACGCTTCTTGTAATATATTACTTGAAATATCTTTGAATCTTCCTTAACAATTTCTCTAACCTTACAGTACCCCAATTATTCATTTCCCATATAGAGTAGTTAATTCTTAATCTAAATATACTTCCTATATACCTTCCTTTCTTTCCACGTTTTATGTTCATTATATTAAGTTGAGTAGAGACTGATTCCATATTATCTAGCAATAATAGTCAATAATGCAGTAGTATTAAGACAGGGCATTTAAAGTGGTCTCAAACTGGATTATTTCTGCAATGTGTTTTGGACCTATGTAGTATTTATTTAGCCTATTCAGCCTACATACAGCACTGGAACTATCCAAGTGCTGAAACAGCAATCTATGGAAGTTTCAATCCTAGCAGAAAGTTAACTCTTGTTTGAAAGCATGGCCTGTTAATTTATCTGTTGTACTTGGTGCATGTGAGCTTCCCTAAGATATTTCAGTTTGAATCAAAACCTTTGTCATAGCTAGAATTTATTTGTTTTTTGTTATTGGCTGTCTTCAAGTCATTTCCAAATTAAGGAAAATCTCTTATATGGTTCTTTGGAAAATGAGTGGGATATGGGAAATGGATGTGGTAAAATAAAATGGGTGGGATAAAAATAAAGGGAAGGAAGGGAGGATGGATGGATGGATGGATTGGTGATTTGTGTAGATGAGGGTTGCCACTGCTTTTCTATATGGAGAGAGTATGGCTTGCCCAAGGCCAACCAGAAAGTTTCCATGACAAAGTTGGAATTTAAATAAAAGCCATGAAAACAGTAAAAGAGATTAAGAATTGAAGGAATATTTCATGGAAGGTACAGAATTTCTACTTGGGAGAAATGTCCTCATTTTGTTCCACCCCTCTACCTACATTTCTGGGTGTGCTTTGGATGTTGGTGAATCTTGACTCCTGACTGATGGCCATGCAGTCTCTGGGGTCATTCACACTTGCAGTTTAAAGCGTGTCAAGATTTGCGCCAGCCCTGATATCAAAATCAAATTGAAAAAGCCCCTTGTTCCCATTATAATGGGGATTTTTTTCCTTACCCCATTTAAGCTACTTCTGATCTTGTCATACTCCACTTGCGCTGCTTCAAAATGGAGGAGGAGGAGGATTGCCATTACTAGAGAGGGTAACTGGGGGTCCTCCTTGGTCTTCCATGCCCCCTTCCCTGTCCAGAAGATCCTCTCTTGGGGGAAGCCATAGGGCTCAGCAGCAGGAGCAGCATTAACTGCCAGCCCTCTTCGGAGGAGCCTTGCAGCCTGGGTGTTACAGCCAGGCACCGTGTCCTCCATTCTCCTGGAAGAGGAGGAGGCAGTGTCCACTTCCAGCCCCCAGAGGCTAGAACAGTTGGTGGAAGGGACCCAGGAGGGGGAGGAGGTGGACAGGGGACACTGTTTTTTAAAAAGTAAAGTTAATTATTACTATATTATTATTATTAATTAAAATTCTCCTGGGTCCTCCATTTGGCCCCTGGGGGGAACATGGGGGTCCTGGGGGGTTGTCCTCAGGGCTGAGGCAGGCTGGGGCTCTCCAAAGGAGCAGCAGACCCAATGCCCGACCAGGTGGAGCAGCATGGGCCCCAGATTTAGGCCCATGCTGAGCACAGGAGCCCCAGCTGCCCTCCAGACCCCCCAGGAGGAGGAGGCAGTAAGTGGCTCGGGGTCCAAGGGAACCTCCCAGGGGAGAGACGGGGCACTGGGGCACTGGTGGGCATCTTCCTCCAGCATGGACCCAGGGGGACTCCAGCCCAAGAGAGGGAGGGTGGGTTGGTGTCTCTCTTTTGAGTCATAACATGATGGAGGGCTTTCAGTTTGGCACCAGGAGACTTGGCTATGGAGGAAAAAACCCCTGGGCAAAGGCACATAGCCTTTGGAGGTCCAGCACCTGGGGCTCCTGTGGAAGAGAAAGAAGGAAGCAGGAGGAGGAGGATGGCAACAGGGCAAGATAGTGGGGGCAGAGGCAAGGCCGGGGGATGGAGCATGAAGGTGGGGGAAGGTTTTTCTTTTTAAAAAAAATAGATTAATCGATTGAATGCTTTTGCAGCTACTTGCAAAGAAAAGTAGTTGTAAAATCACTCAATCAATTAATCTATATTTAAAAAAATGTACAAAGGCAGCACTGACAGAGGGGAGAATGGTGGAGCTGTAAAAAATGGATGAGGGATGGTAAATGCCTCTCTGCCATTTTTCCTTCCCCTCAGGAAGAATCGATTCTGAGCTGGTGTTCCCACTTATTTGCCTCGCTTCAGAATCGGTTCTTCCAAAAACTACTGCAAAAAATGTACTATCAAGTAACCCCGGGTTATTTGTGTTTGCCCCACTTCTTTACTCCTGGAATCGATCCAATGAGGATCAGAAGTGGTTTCAAATGGGAATGAGAGTCGTTTGCCCCGACTCCTGCTTCAGAGCAAACTGCAGTGGGAATGAGCCCTCTGTTTAAAACCTCCAAAGAAGGAGACTCCACAACTATCTGAGGCAGCATATTTCACAGTGAAACAGCTTGCAATTACCATCAGAAAGCTCATCCCTTTAAATATTTAAATATGGCTGTCATATCACATCTTAGCCTTCTCTTTTCTAGGTTAAACATACCCAAATTTGCAGATGACACCAAATTGGGAGGAATAGCTAATACCCCAGAGGAAAGGATCAAGATCCAAAATGACCTGAATAGACTAGAAAGCTGGACCAAAGCTAACAAAATGAAATTCAACACGGAGAAATGTAAGGTATTGCACTTAGGGCGGAAAAATAACATGCACAGATATAGGATGGGTGACACCTGGCTGAATGAAACTACGTGTGAAAGGGATCTAGGAGTCCAAGTTGACCACAAGTTGAACATGAGTGAACAGTGTGATGCGGCAGCTAAAAAGGCCAATGCAATTTTAGGCTGCATCAATAAAAGTATAGTGTCTAGATCAAGAGAAGTAATAGTGCCACTGTATTCTGCTTTGGTCAGGCCCCACCTAGAATATTGTGTCCAGTTCTAGGTGCCACAATTCAGAAAGGACATTGAGAAACTGGAGCGTGTCCAAAGGAGGGCAACAAAAATGGTGAAGGGTCTGGAAACCATGCCCTATGAGGAACGACTTAGGGAGCTGGGGATGTTTAGCCTGGAGAAAAGAAGGTTAAGAGGTGATATGATAGCCCTGTTTAAATATTTGAAAGGATGTCATGTTGAAGAGGGAGCAAGCTTGTTTTCTTCTGCTCCAGAGAACAGGACCCGGAACAATGGATGCAAGCCTCAGGAAAAGAGATTCCACCTGAACATTAGGAGGAACTTCCTGACAGTAAGGGCTGTGCGACAGTGGAATGCACTCCCTCGGAGGGTGATAGAGTCTCCTTCCTTGGAGGTCTTTAAATAGAGGCTGGATGGCCATCTGTCAGGGATGCTTTGATTTGGATTTCCTGCATGGCAGGGGGTTGGACTGGATGGCCCTTGCGGTCTCTTCCAACTCTATGATTCTATGATTCTATGATCTCCCTAATCCGTTCCTCATAGGGCAGGGTTTTCAGACCTTTCACCATTTTCATCACCCTCCTCTGGACACACCCCAGCTTGTCAATGTTCTTCTTTAATTGTGGTGGCTGTATTGTTGTCCCACAGGAATGCTTTAGTTTTGTCCTGGATGGCAACAAGTTAGACTAGAATGGCCTTTGTGGTCCCTCCTAACTCTATTACTCTATGAATTTCCAAGTAGTTGTCTCCTGAAGAACATTGGCCTTTATGCATGGTGAGTATGAAAAAAACTAGCATACTTAGTACTTACTCTCCCTTATGTGTAGAGTTTATGCATGCTTAGATCATCTGCAGAGGGTTAGAGTTTTGATATAGAGTCTTCTAAAAAAATACATTCAATTTTAACCATGCAAATCCTAAAGAAATAATTGGATATGATTTAATGATGATAAAGCAATATTTAGTGTTATACCTCTTAACAAGAACAGCATTGATTTTTCAGTTGTTATAGCATGTGAATAGTGAAGATTATCTTAAAAATAATAATAGAATATCAAAAATATCACAGTCCACCCCAAAACACATGATCTAGGTTTAATGAAATTCTAGAGTTGTTTCCATGAGCTTTAAAAGAAACTGAGGGTAACCTATATTTTAAACAAAGGAATATGGCTGCTTTCCCTCCTGAAAATAATTGGATTTGTATATGCATGCCCAATGAATAATAGACTCTCAGTGTAAAGCTGGCAGGTTCTCTGTGGGACAAAAAGGATGTCTTACCTTAGCTGTAAAAACACAGGGCTTGTTGAATGCCTGAGAACAGATGGGATGACTTCACTATTAGGAAGCAGAAGTAGAATAATCCCACTGCAGTGAAAACCAGTTTACAGAAAAGACACAAGAGATTTGATAAGCTTTGAATTACTGTTACATATTATGAGCAATAAGTGCACTGAGGCAGGTGAATAAAAGAGTTTTCTTCCCACACTGCTATCCTTTTAAACTGATTTGTTCTCTCTGTGGTTAAGTTTCATTAAGTAGGAAGAGTGAAGGCATGAAAAAAAAATGATGCAGGAATACCAGCAAAGTAGAACTTCTGGCTTCATTTGCTAGTCGAGTGGTACTAAAAGAGCATTTTGTAGAAAAAAGAAGTGTGAATGAGCTTTCATTCCCAATAGCACCTTTGACTTCAATATTACCAGTCACATTCAGAGATATGGACTAACAACAAGATTCAGTTAAGCTTATGATTCAATGCGCGCAAAAATAACCCACCATTTTCAATACATTCAGATCCAGTCCATTTCAACTCAGGATTGAAATCTGAAAGTTTGTGCCTCCATTTATTATTACTGAAAATGCAAAAATGTCTGTTGTGAGGTAAATGAAGTCATGTAGTCAATTATCTCTGCATCTCTTCATTAGTAATAAAATAATAAATAAAACTTTTATTTGTATACAGCTTTTCCTCCAGATCAAAGCGGTTCACATTGTACAAGCTATGTGACACATGTCACAGTACAAAGCAATACAATACATCAACAATTGCATCAGCATTTTCATACAATTCAATAAAAACTTAAAAACCATATACAAAGCAGTTAAAACTATCAGTTGTGCCTGGACATCCTGATCTGGCAAAGATCTTTAGTGTACCAGGGTCTTTTGTTTGGAGCGGGCTGGTAAGGACGCTCGGGAGAGATACTGTTTATTACCCCGGTGAGGTTCGTTTGCTAGTTTTAGCTGTTATAGCCTTTATTGAAAGAGCTGTGGCCAGGTGCGGATTTCTGAGTCTTGAACATGTCTATACGGGCCATTTAAACTGGTCCCCCCACCCCCACCATCACTGCAACATTTCTCCACAACTTAAGACCAAATCCTTGATTCAGCTGGAGGCTGTCTTCATGAGGGAAGGCTGGTTCCACACTGAATCCACCCTCTTTTAAATTGGATTTTTAAAACCTTTCCTTTTGCTCCAGATTTTCCAGGAAAATCCAGATCACTCCATAGTGGCACTGGACAACTGTTTACACACGTGTCCTGCTGTGCTACTTGGCACCACTGCTGCTGGTGTGAATCATTCCCTCTGAGAACACTACAAGGTACCCTGCCATGCAATTGATGCTGGGTATCTCATTTTTGACCTCAGGAGAGGCTTGCAACAGTGGCATCACAGCAGAGAGTGTGTGTAGACAGTCAGCCCAGTGGAAGAAACAGGAGGAGTCAGGACCAAGTAATGGCCCAAAACATTCTAGAATCAGTCCAGAGTAATATGGCCATTGTAGACAAGCTCCATGGTCTCTCTGAGGCTCATTCCCATTGGAAGATTAACTCAGTTTCTGATTCGGTTTTGCTCCATGTCAGAAATCAATCCCAAAAGGTCCCTAGTTCCCACTACAAAACAATTACCGATTACCCCTGTATAATTGGGTTTTTTGACACGATTCACATCCCCATTTGCGCTGTTTCAAAAATAAATATGTCAATCATTTCATGGCAGGAGGAGGAGGGGGAAGGAACAGACCCAGCAGGAGGGGGAGGAGGAAGGAAGGAATGGACCCGGGAGGAGGAGGAGGAGGAGGAGGATGTGGGACACACACATGTTTCTTTCTTTTTTAAAAAAAAACAAACAATTAATCAATGAACTGATAGAATGGCTTAACAACCACCTGCCTTTGTAAGTAGTTACTAAGCCATTCTATTGATTCGTTGATTAATTGTATTTTAAAAAAAGAAAGAAAGAAACATGTGTGTCACACAAACAAATAAAAAGGCAGCACTGGGTGTATGTGACATCTCAGATATGGGGATGGTATAAACCCCTCTGCCATAGTCCCTTCCCTCCAGAATGAATCGATTCTGACCTGTCATTCCCGCTTATTGAACTTGCTTCAGAATCAATTCTTCTGAAGCTATTATCAGGAAAACCCATTTTTTGTTTTGGGTTGGGTTTTTTTTTTTTTTTTTTGGCATTTGCATTTGCCCCGCTTTATCACCACAGAAATCGATCAAATAAGGATTGGAATCAATTTCAAGTGGGAATGAGGGTCATATAGCCCAATCTGTGTTTAGGTGCAAATTGTAGTGAGAATGAGCCCTGGCTTTCTGTTTTGCTGCCTAGCCTTTTGTCTTGTTGAATAGTCTAGTTTAATTTGTTTTGTCTTTTTAAAAATTTGTTATTTTGATTGCATGTGTTTTTGGATGTGAGATTTATTCCATCTCATTTCTCCCCCTCCACCTCACCAGTTGGCCCTAGTTGGTAAGTGTTCAATTTGCTTCCACAGGCTTGAATCCTGTTGATACATGATATTTGTGATTGTGCTTTTTCCAGTGAGGGAAGGCAGACAAAACCTGCTGTCTGTAAGCAGCCTCTCTCTCTACTATCTTCTTTCCTTCACAGCTGTTGCATTTGTAGCCTTTTTCTTGCAACTATCACTGCCTATGCTTGCTGTAGTTGTCCTGGTGTATTGCATTAACAGGATTTTGATCTTAATGTAATAACTTTAAAAAAAATCTCACTCTAGTTCTTATTTTCTCACAAAGTATTATTATTATTATTATTATTATTATTATTATTATTATTATTATTATTATTATTCTGTATGTGTAATTCACATTTTGAAGAAAAGCAAACACAATTTGCCAGAATCCTGTTGGTTAGTTCCAATAAGAGTAGAGCCATCGAATCAATTGTTCAGCAGTGGATCAACACAAAGATCTAAAATTTTACTTGGAAGAGCAGTCCTAAAATGCTGGGAAGGGGAAAGTATTTACTTCCCCTTCTTTCTCTCTTTTTTGTTTCACATTTGACAAACAGTTGCATTACTGTCAAGACACAATTTCTTATCTCAGGGCATGTTTTTGTTTTCTGTATTGCTAAGTTGTTCAGAAGAAAGCAAATGTTTCTATGCCCTGTTGTGGGATGGAGTGGCTTTATATTATGTATATTTATGATTTTAAAATACTTTCACCTTCTCAAAATGTATATTAGTCATCCTATGGTGGAGTACCTTACTTTTATTAATGATAAAAGCCACATATTTGCTGAGTTTGATTTTATTCATCTCAATGCAAATACTAGCTTTCCTTAAGAAAATTAATTGAATTCAATTGTGTGTGCATGTGTGCTCATTTCATTAATCAACACAATCATATTATACCATGGCTACTCCCTATTTATCAGTCTGTGTCTTACTTTGCTTCCTTTTATGTAGAACTTAATGTGAGGCAGACAATTTAATTCCACATACTCCCCCTGATGAATCTAGGCACACACACAAAAACCCTTTTGGTTCCATTCACCTTTTGTTCTTAGTTTCAGCCATGAGCATATTACATTTCTTCATTAACTACTAGTGCTTATGCTTATTTTCCCAGATTTTTCTCCTGAAATTGCTTCTTTTAAAATTCCAATTTAATAAATTTCAATATGTTATTCCTTCAGGTACTATCTAAGCTGCTTCCTTTATGTTTTCCATGCCTTGGTTGGCACAAGCACATATCTTTTTTCAATCAGTGTCTCAGCTTAAGTGATTACACTTGTCCCTCCATATTCACTAGAGTTAGGAGCACAAGACCCCCCATGAATGTGGAAAAATTGCAAAAAAGAAAAACACCATGTTTTTACCTGAGAGGACACCTCTTTAGGAATCTCTAAATCCTCCAGTACAACTCTGTGGTCAACGTCCGACAGACACTGACCATAGAACTTGACTGGAGGAGCTACAAATGCCTAGTAGATTATTCTCTCTCGGAATCTCTAGATCTTTCAGTACAACTTTTAGTTAAAGTTGACCATAGAGTTGTACTGGAGGACCTAGATATTCCTAGAGAGAACATATTAATCAAATCAATGAATAGTCAAATCAGCAAATATCAAACCTACAAATATGGAGAGATGAGTGTATTTGGAATCCATCAATAATAATTTTCACACTCTTTCTCTTATATTGATTATACAAGTAGTGGGGAATCTCTGTTCTTTAGTGGAGGCTGCCACCTGTCTCCTTTCCTGAGTCTCTTTCATTTTCTTTACAAATGTTGCCTGCCATTTCATGTTAGTACCGGGGCCACAAAAAGTGTTCCCCCAGGTGGGTAGTGCACATAGCTCATTATTTTAAACTCAGGCAGTACAGTCTGCCCTCCCATATGCGGGGATCTGTCTGGACCCCCCCCCCCATGTATGGGGAAAAAGAGCGTATGCTCTAGCCCCATAGGGAATAATCATGGTGCTGCGCGGGGGGATGCGGCATGAGTACGCACCCCATTATTAGCCACAGAAGGCAACCCCTCTATAAGGAGGGCTGACTGTAATACTAATTGTGTCCTGCCAGCTATGACAATCTTCCTTCTGCAGTCCCTGCAGTTTCAAGCAGTCATATAAAAGAGAAGGTTTATGAAGCCCAGGTGAACCTTCATAGATGATTGGTAGACTATACTCATCTAGATGTAATAAGTTGTCTATGCTTTCTAAAGGCTGGTCTAAAGAAGTTGGTTGTTTTCATCTCCATATCCACACATTTCTTTCTTTTTAGGGGTTGTTTGTAGCATTTTTTTTAAAAATTGCATTCCAGTCCTTCCATATTTATATTTTTTAAAAAATTGGGCATAATTTGTTGACGTTGTCCTATGGTTTGAAAGGCATTTTTTTTTCCTTTCTAATATTTTAAAATGTTATTTTTACAGTTGTCATGCCACAATGCAAAATACATACCTGGATCTGTGAAGTGAATGATGATGCTGGGTAGCATATGCTTTTATGGTCTCCATGAATAGAAGCTGGAATTAAGCTTGCTTGAAGCAAGGCTCCAACTGAGACATGTGAGTGGAGTGGAATTGAGAGTTATTTAAGGCGGAATTATCCTAGTCAGAAGCCCTCTTGCTTCCTCATTCTGGGACCCACTCTTCTGCCCTAAGTGCAGTGTGAGCTTTACTGGTCATCTCAGGGCTGGTCAGGGACTGGATCAATTGGCAAAGGGTAATCAGTTGGTACATAGGTTATTATTATCCGGTAGTGGGAAGGGGGATATTAATATTTGGTGTATACTTTGGCACCCTTTCAGTGAAGGGTTGGGCTCTGGAATGGCCTCAATGGACATGGGGGTGGGGAAGGAGTCTGCCCTTGGGGATGACCTGCTGGTTTATTCTCTCTCACAATGTCATGGGACCTTAGGGGGAGTGTCCTAGGTTTGCCTTCAAGATATTGACCAGCAGGGAAGCAAGCCAGGGTATTGGATTGCCTTTAGGGTCTGGTGTTTCTCCCAAAGGAGTGCTGAGGAGGTGGTCACCTGGCCTCAGCCAGACCCTTATGAGGTTGCTCCCGCCCCCGCTTTTTCCCAGGTTCAAGCCATTTAAATAGGTTTTAGGTCAAATAAGGTGCCCTTGTTTAAACCCAGTGTTTTATGTCTGGTCTCTTTATTTCATAATTGGTTACCAAATGCAATTCCCTGGTTCACTGGTGCACTGATGCATTATGATTTTTAAAAAGAGAGAGAGGGAGATGGAGGAGTGAAAGATCTAGGTTTTTGCCCCTCTGATATATCTGGGAATAGAAAAGTAACCAGTTCCACAGCAGGAATATAAGGCTGAAGATGTCATGGCCAGCCAAGAACAGCTCTCGGAGGATGAGCCTCCTCCAGAGCAAGAGCTAATTGAGGCTACCCCAGGTGATAATCCTGCTCTGCCAGGTCCCAGCTGTTCTCTCCCAGCCCCAAAGGAGGAGGCCCAACCAGGTCCTAGTGCTAGTGAGATGTGGTGCAACAGCCTAGTGGTGACTCTGGGGAGGAAGCTTGCCTGGATGTGCCTACTTACAAACAGAGAAGGGCTGAGAGTGCTTGCAGGCGCAGATCCAGGAGGATTGCAAAGAGGAAATTAGCAAACCAGCCTCAGGTGGCACGGAGGAGAGTTTCCCTTACTTAAGCTGTAGGGAGGCCTCAACACAGTGTCAGAGTTTATTGCATGATCCTTTGATATGATTGCTGTCAGCACTGGCTCCTTGTATCTTGACTCCTTGTTGCTTTGACCTCGGAACAGATTGGACCCTTGTTATCTTCTGGCTGCTTTGACCCTGGACTGATTTGACTACTCTGACTCCTGGTATCCTGACTTTGGCTTGGCTTTTGGACTGCTCTGACTTCTGGTATCCTGACTTCGGCTTGGCTTTTTGGACTGCTCTCACGTTTACTCCTTGCAAGGTCTGTGTTCTGCTTCCACTTACTGTGCTAAGCCATTCTTATCGGCGTGTGTCTGTGTGTGCTGGCTGCAGTCCAGAAGGAGATGCTGAAAATTGCCAAAAAGCTATTTCCAAACTATAATAATAGTTTTTATTTGTATCTTCCTGCCTCTCCTAATGGATTGAGGCAGGATCACAACAGAGTTAAAAAACAGTTACAGTATTCCAACATTAGTTACCATGCAATTAAAAACCACTGCTAAAACATAAAACATCAAGTGTAAGACATCAAAAATCATCAGTCAATCGTGGGGTCAGATGCTCTCGTTCTCTTCCAATGGTCTTCATGGGAGGTCAAGAGGGTATGCACGGTGAAAGAAGTCTTTACTGCTTTCTTGAAAATTTCCAAAGGTGTGACAAGGTGAATCTCCTCTGGGAGTCCATTCCCTAGTCTAGGGGCAGCTATACTGAATGCTCTTTGGGAAGTGGAAACTTGTCTGGATGCTGATATCTCTAACAAGTTCTTCCCACTTGTTCTAAGAGTGCGGGGCAGATTGTATAGGGAGATGTGTTCCCGTAAGTAACCCGGACCCAAGCCATGTAGGGCTTTAAAGGTAATAACCAATACCTTGTACTGTGCCCAGAAGCTAATTGGGAGCCAGTGTAGATCTTTCAAGATAGGTGTTATATGGTCAAGTCTCGAAGAGCTAGTGACCAACCTGGCTGCCGCATTTTGCACTAGTTGAAGCTTCTGAACTTGGTACAAGGGTAGCCCCATGTAGAGCGCTTTACAGAAATCAAGACGAGAGATTACCAGAGCATGTACTACAGCTTCAAGGTCCTTTTGGTTGAAGTAGGGTCGCAGTTGGTGTATCAACCGAAGTTGATACCAGGCACTACTGGCCGTCGCATCCACTTGACATGACAAACATAGAGACGGATCCAGAAGTACTCCCAAACTGTGAACTTCATCCTTGAGGGGAAGTGTGACCCTAGGAGTGGTTGTCAAATTTCCTTCCCCAAACCTAAGGAGCCTCATTTTCCCTGGATTCAGCCTGAGTTTGTTTTTCCTCATCCAGCCCATTACTGACTCGAGATAGGGATTCAGAGGGGAGATGCCATCCTTAGTCACTGTAGCTGCTGGAGACATAGAGAAACAAATTTGGGTGTCATCAGCGTACTGATAACCCCAAGTCCCATGTCTTTGGATGATCTCTCCCAGTGGTTTCATGTAAATGTTAAATAGCATGAGGAATAGAATGGCACCTTGAGAGATGCCAGATGTAAGCTCTTTCCTAGAAGAGCAACTGTCCCCCAGCCTCACCATTTGGAACCTGCCTGAGAGGTAGGATCGGAGCCACTGAAGCGCAGTGCCCCTTATACCCAACTCCCTCAAGCGTTCCAGAAGGATACCATGGTCGATGGTATCAAAGGCCACTGAGATGTCCAAGAGCACTAACAGGGTTACACTTCCCCTGTCTGTGCCCAGACGGAGATCATCAATTAAGGTGACCATGGCTGTCTCCACTCCATATCCCACCCTGAAGCCAGTTTGAAATGGGTCCAGATAATCGGTTTCATCCAAGACAGCCTGGAGTTGGAAGGCCACAGCTCTCTTGATCACCTTGCCCAAAAATGGTAATAGGGAGACTGGTCTATAGTTGTTTTTCTCCAGGGGATCTAGGGAGGGCTTTTTAAAGAGTGGTTTAACCACTACAATGGAAATTTGCCCTCTTTAAAGGATACATTGATTATAGATTGCAATAATGTAATCATAGCATTCCCTCCCTGGACGGTCAGCCATGATGGGCAGGGATCAAGAGTGCATGTCGTCTTCCTTACACTTCCAAGGAGCTTGTCCACTTCATCACTACTTACAAACTTAAGGTGATTCAGTCTAACATGGTCCACGGAGTTTCTGGACACCTCTCTTACTGTTTCTGTGATAATGCTGGTGTCAAGATCAGCTCTTATCTGAGATATTTTGTCTGCAAAGAAGTCATTAAAAGCATCACAGCAGGCTTTAGTTGGTTGCAACAAAAAGTTCAGGGAGGGAGGTGGTTGGGTCAGCACTCTAACCACCCTGAACAGCTCTGTTGGATGGGACTCTGCAGACGCGATACGTGCAGCATAGGAGGAATTCTTTGCTGCACCTATCGCCACTCCATAAGACTTCAATAAGTTCTCAAGGACTGTCTTGTCGGAGAAGCACTGATGTTTCTGCCAGCAGCGCTCTAGTCGTTGTGCAGCCCGCTTCATCCATCGAAGATCTTCCATATACCAAGATTTTTTAATCGAAGCGGGTCAGAAAGAACGCTCAGAAGTGATATTGTCTATAGCCTTGGTAATGTCATTTTTCCAGGTATCAACCAAGGCGCCAACAGAGTCACCATCGGTCCCAATCATAAGTCCCTCTAGAGCTTCTTGGAACCTTTTGGGTTCCATCAGCTTTCGAGGGCAGACCATTTTAATAGGTCCTCCACCCTCGAGGGGGATCTGGGTAGTCGCCTTCAGTCCCACCTTGACCAGAAAATGGTCCGTCCATGACAGAGCAAAGGTTTGAGTTACCTCTGCCCACGGCTGTTCCTGCTCCATACTAAAAACCAATAAGCATTGTTTGACTATTTTTTAAAACCCTGAGAACTACAGCAACAAAACCACTACCTCCCAGCACCTTTGTCCTACCCAGAGGAATCCAGTGTCTTATATAATACTTTTATTTAAATGGAATATCTAATGCATAAACTCAGTAATCTTTACAGCAGCCCCAAAAGGATGATTACCCACAGATTCTAGACACACATTCTTTTAGCTAAGACCACTTAGTAAATTCATGGCAGCCATGAGATTTGACTTCCAGATCACAGTTATATCCATATTCACGGATATTATATTCATGCAGTTTGAAGACTTAGAGAAGTGGTCTCAGCAGCTGTGTGTAAATGTATCTCAATACTTTTGAGCAATTTTTCTCTCAGTAGTTTTGGCTTGAGACTATCATTGGCAAGATTTCTAAGTAACAGAGCCTTCCATTTGGCAGTTATTAAGTGAAGCAGCTGTTTATTCTCAACAGTATGTTTTTCTCCTGACAGTCCATGTATCCACTGTCTGTCCATCCTCCTCCCTAACACACAAATTGTATGTTATCCAATATAAATTTCCTGGCTTCTTTCACTCTCTTTGAGGAAATAAACTTATCAGAAAGGAAGTGCTTTCAGTTTTTTGTTTTTTTGTTTTTGCAGAGTGCTCTCACTAGGGAAAGAGAATACACACATGCACATTTAAGGGGGATGCAAGCATTTCCTATTTTTTTTCTCCGAGTGTCATTTTTAACTTTCTTTAGAAAAAAAAAACCAGACCTGAGAAGAATAGTCTTTGCAATAATAGCCACTTAGATGAGTGAATATTTTTTTTAAAAAATATATATTTCATTACAATGTAAGTACACTAAATAATAATCATGTATGCATCTTTTCAGGAAATAACATGGTACCCCTTATCACACTGTTACATAATTTCATAATTTCATTCAATAAAATTATAAATAGACTATACAGTTGTCCCTTCCATTACGTGAGGGATCTGTTCTGGACTACCCCTGCGTAAGGGAAAAAACTCAGATGCTCAAGCCCCATTCAAATGAATGCTCAAGCCCCATTCAAAGGGTGACATTTACTTACCAACAAAAAGATTTAAGATAAATTCAGTACAGAAGGCTAAAGACTTCTACAAGAGATTGCAAACAGACTTAGAAATAACAACTGGAAAGGAAAAGTAGAAGGAAACATCAATAGCCTTGGTAACAAAAGGCAGAAATGTAATGGAAACATAAAGTCAAAAACAGAGCAGAAATAAAGAAGGTGTGAACGATGAAAGGGAAGAGAGTCAACTCTTCTCAGACAAATGTAAAACTTCAGAACAAGGCCTTAAAGGTGAAGAAGAAGGAGGAGGAGGAGGAGGAGTAGGAGGAGGAGGGGAGGTGGAAGAAATATAATTTAGTAAATACAATTAAAGAAGAATAAGTTCAAAAGAATTAAAAATAAGAACAGAATTTTAATTTGCTCCTGGAACATTAAAGGTTTAAATTCCAAGTATAAACATATTAAAATATTGAGAAGAAGAATCAGGATTTCATATGTTTATAAGAAACTGAAATTAACCAAACAGATGCTAGATTTTTCAGAAACCATAAACTGAGTCAAATGTTTGTATCAGTTAAAGAAAAGAAAAAGAAAGGTGTGGTGATATAAATAAAAAAGCAAATATAATACAAAATAAATATTTGTAGATAAAGAAGGACATTTTGTGACAGTAAATAAAATGGCACCAGACAAAAATTTTGGTAACTGAAGTTTATGTACCACAAGAGAACAAAGATACATTTTTAATTTTTTTAGCAAGCAAATCCAGAAATTTAAATATGAACATTTTCTGATAATGGGCAATTGGAATGCTGTAATTGATCCAAAGACTGATCACATCACAAAAAAAGATCAAGAAAGGTCAAGGAAGATTACGAAGGTCCTTTTTTGAATTATAAGATAGCCTTTCCTTGGTAGATGTGTAGACTGGCTTACATGGAAAATGTAAACGATTCGCCTTTTGCTTGGACTGCCATGAAACAGAATCCCATATTGATATGTTTTTAATCTCTAAACACCTTTTCCAGA
The DNA here is from genome assembly GCF_019175285.1 of Sceloporus undulatus. Classification (NCBI taxonomy): domain Eukaryota; kingdom Metazoa; phylum Chordata; class Lepidosauria; order Squamata; family Phrynosomatidae; genus Sceloporus; species Sceloporus undulatus. Next base: position 91,018,327 of record NC_056522.1, read on the forward strand.
AGATCAAAAAGATGGGCATTTGGTCAAAGATCAGTTCTGATCATAACCCTATACAACTTGTTTTAGATGGAGCCCTGGTGGCGCAGTGGTTAAATGCCTGTACTGCAGCCATTCACTCAAAACCACAAGGTTGCGAGTTCAAGACCAGCAAAAGGGCCCAAGCTCGACTCAGGCTTGCATCCTTCCGAGGTCGCTAAAATGAGTACCCAGACTGTTGGGGGCAAATTAGCTTACTTGCTAATTAGCTTACTTGCTGTTCACCGCTATGATCTTTGGAATAGCGGTATATAAATAAAACAAATTATTATTATTATTATTATTATTATTAGAGGGGGGAAAAGTCAATATAACTGGCAATTGAATGATCACTTATTGAATAATGAAGAATGTTTAGAGAAGGCAAAGAATATTTTAAAACAATATTTTTCTGAAAATACAACTTCAGATGTTCAATTAAAAACTGTATGGGATGCTAGTAAAGATCATGCTTAGTAAATCATTTTTGGGTCCATTTCCACATTAATATTTCAAATATTTCTCATTATGTTGTGAATTTTGTTCCAGTATGTTTTTGCATGTTAGCATCTCCACTATATATGATAAAAGGTGCCCATGTCTTTTTCACATTTCCAACATACATTTTTCATATTTTTATACATGTTAGTCAATTTGTATGGACTAAGGTACCATGAGAACTGGATTTGTAAATTTTTTCTTTCTAATTGTAATTTAGAGTATATTTTCGTCTCCTTGACCATGTCTTTTCCCAATATCTTTGGCCCATTTTATCATATGTGATTTTATTAATTCATCTTCCATATCCAATTTCAACAATATTTTGTAAAATTTACTAATCTAATCGTTATTTTATTATTTTATTATTTTTTCTAATTCTGGCTCTGCTTCTCCAATCTTATTTAATTTTACATCTGAAATGAATTTTTCTCTTAATTGTCTGTATGTGAACCAGGTACATTTATTTTCTTCTTGTAATATTTGGTCTTGAGTTTTCAATTTCATTTCTTTTTGCTCAGTTTGTCACCCATCTATTTATACACAATTGTTCTCTATTAAAGAATGCCTCATTCGTAGAGGGCCGCCATTTTGGTATGAGATTACACCAGTTAGGGTTTATCTTCATCCAAACTCTTAGAAGTGAGCATCAGGTATAATTATTATTGAGAACTTTGTTTATTTTTGCGTTATCATAAAATAAATATTTGTGCCAACCATATCTAAATTCTGGTCTTTCTAGTTGTAGCATTCTTTTTAACCCAAGCTTCATCCAATCTGTAATCATACAACATGCATAGTAGTATAGAACTTTATCGCACTATGGGCTCCAGGCAGGGATGAGAACAGAAGGGAAGGGGTCAAGAACGAGTGTGGAATGTGTGGGGGACACATTTTACTGCATGCAAAGTCCCTCACTCTATAGATTTTTGTGGGTTTTTTGGGCTATGGGGCCATGTTCTAGAAGAGTTTCTTCCTGATGTTTCGCCAGCATCTGTGGCTGGCATCTCCAGAGAATGCTTGCCTGGAAGGACTTGGGTATATATATTGTGTGACCTGGAGAGGCAAGAGTGATTTGCATGTGTATTGTTCTGTTGCTAATGACAGGCCTCAGGGTGGGAGGGTCTGCAAAAGAGGATAAGTGTCTGCTTGATAGTACTCATTGTCTGCTGGGAGATTTCTCATTTGTATTTGCTGAGTCTTTATCTTGCTATTTTTCAGGATTGGTAGCCAAACCTTGTTTACTTTAAGGGTTTCCTCTTTTCTTTTGAAATTGTCCAAGTGTTTGTGGATTTCAATGGCTTCCCCGTGCATCCTGACATGGTAGTGGTTGGCACGGTCCAGAATTTCAGTGTTTTCAAACAGTATTTTATGCCCAGAATGGTTTGTGGCATGTTCTGCTACTGCTGATTTTTCTGGATGGCCCAGTTTGAAATGTCTCTTGTGTTCCTTGATTCTTGTTTGCACACTGCATTTGCATCCAGAAAAACCAGCAGGGACTTCTTTGTGTGCAGTAAAATGAGTCCCCCACTTGTTCCGTTCCCTTCCAGGCTCCTTCTGTCCCGTTCTGGTCCCTGCCTGGAGCCCTGTGCGATAAAATTCATAGTTTTAAATTTGGCAGTGCCAGACCTCCTCTTTTTATTTCATCATGGATTAGTTTATATTTAACTCTGGGCTTTTTGCCAGACCATATAAATTTCGAAATATCTCTGTGCCAATTTTTGAATGGGATATCATTTGTAATTACTGGTAGGTTTTGAAATAATAAAAAAGAATTTTTGGCAGTAAGTTCATTTTAATTGCTGATATTTTTCCCATCCATGACAATCTTGACGTAGCAAAAGGATTTGACAAAATTTATTTTGCCAGGAAAGAAACCCAGAATTAAATAGAAGATTCTAAACAAACAAGAAAGAAAATGATGGATGTAAAGAAAATGGTGGAGTTTTTTGTGGGTTTTTCAGGCTATGAGACTGTGTTTTAGAAGAGTTTATTTGTGATGTTTCACCAGCAGCTGTGGCTGGTATCTTCAGAAACATCAGGAATAAACGCTTCTAGAACCTGGCCCCATAGACCAAAAAACCCACAAAAAGCTATGGATGCTGGCCATGAAAGCCTTTGATTACCTTTTATTGGCTTAATTTCTTATTTCTAATTGGCAATCCGTGTGTTTCAGCCAGTACAGAGGAAATTAGTATATCTGCTCATCTATTGTCTGAACACAAATCCATGTCCTTTTTGTTCGGAGAGTGTTCTAAACATGACTCATGTCTGTCCCCCTCCCCCCATGTGAATAGGGTGATATTCCTTTGATATACCATTTTGATGTAAAAATAATTCACACCATTTGCTCACATATAAAACCATTTTCACAAGTAGTATTCAGACTTCTTTTCATATCTCCCATATACAATTCAAATGCTAAACCTCATATTGCCTAAAATATGCATTCAACTTGAGCTGGATCTATTCTACTGTGTTATATCTCACATTAACTTCATTAAGCATACATTCCAAGGTAATTTTAATTATCCAATAAGTCTTTTGACTTCCCTCTTAATGCAGACAGATATTTCACTTCAGCAGGAGCCTGTGAATCAATCTCACATTTCATTGGCAGCACAATTTATCCATATTTATATTTATGCCTGACAGTTTGACTGCAAACATGAAGGAAGTGTGGCACTTTCACCATAGCTTTTATATTTATTATACTTTTATTTTAAAATGCGTAAAGCAAATGTGATAAGGTGAAACCCCCAGCTTTCTTAGTCAACCATTTTCCCCTAAAAGCCCAAGTTGTTTACTGTTGTGTTTCTGATTTTGGTAAGAAGTCTTTAATCAAAGTTCTTGTCAGTCTATTTATTTGAAACTGCACATTGGTTAACCTGAAGAGAAGCATTTCTAACTCACTGGGTTTTATGTGGATTACCTGATTAATCATTCAAGACAGAGAATAACTGGTGGTATGAACCTCTACACAGTATATACTTCTTTGAGAAAACTATTGTGTCCTGTGAGTTTTTGCTTTTTTTCTCCCTATTAAAATAGTAGGCTGATATTGTATATATCAATCACTCTTCTGCTCACCAGTGCTCACAAAGCTATATACAATAATTTCATAATGAAAAAGAAGAAGAAAAATAAAAGATTATTTTAAAAAAACAGACTAAAATCAATGTTAAAACCCCAAAACTAGAATAAATAATACATTTTTGTCTGGATATCATATCATAAAATCAATAAGGATAAACCTGATGTTACTGGGGGGAGGGAATCTATATGTGAACTGCTATTATTATTATTATTATTATTATTATTATTATTATTATTATTATTCAACAGTTTGAAACCAAACTTGATATCAGTGTAGTTTGGTTAAGGACAGGGGATATATAGCCTCTAAAGAATACAGTTCTAGAAAACAGTCTAGCCACCATGTTTTGCTCTAGTTGCAGCTTCTGAATACTTACCAAACACAGCCTTAGAGAATCTGTTCAATTTATATTTATTTATTGGATTTATACTCTGCCTTTCTCCCAAAATGGGATTTAAAGTGGCTTCAAAACAAGTACAACCCCATTCAGAACAGGATAAAATCCCACATGTAGTTTGCCTTTTCTGCTGACCAACAAAACTTCTGTTTTCTCTGGAGCTACAACTGAGCTACAATTTATTCACCACTTTTCAGTCCCTCAATGTACCCACACGATGACTTAGGACTTCCAAAGAATCCTTGGCATCAGTTGAGAAAGACAAAAGATAGGGTGAGATAGAATCATAGAGTTGGAAGAGACTGCAAGTCCAACTCCCTGCCATGCAGTAAATCTAAATCAAAGCATCCCCGGCAGATGGCCATCCAGCCTCTGTTTAAAGACCTCTAAGGAAGGATCATAGAATCATAAAATCATAGAATCATAGAGTTGGAAGAGACCACAAGGGCCATCCAGTCCAACCCCTGCCATGCAGGAAATCTAAATCAAAGCATCCCTGACAGATGGCCATCCAACCTCTGTTTAAAAACCTCTAAGGAAGGAGACTCCACTACACTCCAAGGGAGTTTGTTCCACTGTCAAACAGCCCTTACTGTCAGGAGGTTCCTCCTAATGTTGAGGTGGAATCTCTTTTCCTGGAGCTTGCATCCATTGTTCTGGGTCCTAGTCTCTGGAGCAGCAGAAAACAAGCTAACTCTCTCCTCAATATGAAACCCCTTCAAGTATTTAAACAGGGCTATCATACCACTTCTTAACCTTCTCTTCTCCAGGCTAAACATCCCCAGCTCCCTAAGTCTTTCCTCATAGGGCATGGTTTCCAGACCCTTCACCATTTTAGTCGCCCTCCTTTGGACACGCTCCAGTTTCTCAATGTCCTTTTTGAATTGTGGTGCCCAGAACTGGACACAATATTCCAGGTGGGGCCTGACCACAAATAAGACTTCTCATCCAGTGAACTCTGCCCATGATGATTTTTATTAAGCTTAGTCGGTTTTAATATGTAGTTTTTAATCTTACATCGTTTAATCTTGTTTTAAGGGGGGGCATTATGTATATATGGATGTATTTTAAACTGTTGTACGCCTCTTTGATTGCCTGGCAAAAAGCGAGATAGAAATAAAAGTTTTATTATTATTATTTATTATGACTAGAGCAGAACAGAGTGGCACTATTACTTCCCTTGATCTAGACATTATACTTCTATTGATGCAGCCTATAATTGCATTGGCCTTGTTAGCTGCCGCATCGTACTGTTGACTCATGTTCAATTTGTGGTCTACTTGGACTCCTAGATCCCTTTCACACGTAGTCTCATTCAGTGAGGTGTCACCCATCCTATATCTGTGCATTTCATTTTTCTGCCCTAAGTGCAGTACCCTACATTTCTCCGTGTTGATTGTTAGCTTTGTCCCAGCTTTCAAATCTATTCAGGTCATCTTGAATTTTGATCCTGTCCTCTGGGGTATTAGCTTCTCCTCCTAATTTGGTGTCATCTGCGAATTTGATAAGCATGCCCCCAATTTTGTCCTCCAAGTCATTGATAAAGATGTTGAATAGCATTGGCCCCAGGACAGAGCCCTGTGGGACCCCACTGGTCACTTCTCTCCAGGATGAAAAAGAGCCATTGTTGAGCACCCTTTGGGTTCGGCCGGTCAACCAGTTACAAATCCATGTAACAGTTACCTTGTTAGCCCACATTTCACTAGCTTGTTTGCAAGAATGTCATGGGGAACCCTGCCAAAAGCCTTACTGAAATCAAGATATATTATATCCACAGCATTCCCTTCATCTACCAAGCTGATAATTTTATCAAAAAAGAGATTAGATTTGTCTGGCATGACTTTTCCCCCCTGAAACCTGTTTTTACTTTTTGTGATTATGGTATTGCTTTCTAGATGTTCACAGACTCTCTGTTTAATGATCTACTCTATAATCTTTCCTGGTATAGTTATCAGACCAACTGGATGATAATTGTTGGGATCCTCTTTTCCCTCCTTTTTGAAGATGGGGACAACATTTGCCTTCCTCCAGTCTGCTGGGACTACAACTCAAAAATTCTGGACAAGTTGTCCCATTGATCTCATATGAATGTCAAAAAGCATAGAGGACAGTACTGAACCCTGAGGAATCCTATTCGCTAGTGGATATGAGATATTGCTTTAATATCTTTTTGGTTTAATCTCTTTTTAGTATTATTATGTTTTTATACTGGGGAGAGGGATAGGTGTTTTTAGAATTTTAACTATATCTTGTTTTATTGTTGTAATCCGCTTGGATTCCAAGTGATTAAGCGGAATATAAATTATTATTATTATTATTATTATTATTATTATTATTATTATTATTCCTGCACTACTATCACGTCTGGGAGTGTTCAGGCAAATGTGACAGGAACCCATATCCACATTAATTTGCAGATTTCTATTAGCCAGTGGGGTGTATGGTTTCAGCATCAGACTATGACTCTAGAGACCAAGGTTCAAATCTTTTCTCAGCCATAGAGGTCTACTGGGTGACCTTGATTAAGTCACACTCTCTTAGTCTTAGAGGAAGCCAAAGGGAAACTCCCTCTGAACAAAATTTGCAAAGAAAACACCATACTTTAGGGTCACCATTAGTTAGAAATGACTTGAAGGTACACAATAAAAGCAGCAAAAATTGTTTTAATGTAGTTTCTCTCAAAACATGCTCATAAATAAGCTAAAGGTAAATGGCTCTCAAACTCCCTTACTAGGAAAGTGAGGTCCGTTACAAATGGGCACCCTAGTACGAGCTCGTCGCATACTAGGGTTAGAAAGGGGCGTCACTTCTTGACGCCCCAATCCTATTACGGACCCAGTCCGTACAAAATGGCGGCGCCCTATACAGATGGGCGCCGCCATGACTACATCACTACCGAGCCACCTCCAAACAAGGCGGCGCGGTTGTGCTGTAGTCGCGCCACGCGAGGGCACCTAGAGCACCCTTTCCACAGCACAAGAAGGAGCTCCGAAATGGAGCTCCTTCTGCGGTTTGCGTTGCTGGCGCAGCCTTTAGACGGCTGTGCCAGGGACGCAAGGGAGACACCGCCATCGGTGCCCCAAGGACACCCCTTTCCAGGCCGCGGGGAAGCAGCGGATTGGGGCCTCAGAGGCTGCCATTATGGCAGCTGAGGCTCCAATACAGCGGGGCAAGGGCTGCTTACAGGCTGCCCCAAATGGGAGGTCTGTAACATGCCTTAGACTGGATGAGTATGTGAATACCTTTTTATTATAACAGGTGTGTGGGAACTGCACCTGTTATAAGAAAAAATACTTGTAGTATGTTGTAGAGTAATATTTTTGTCTTTTACTTTTAAATGAATATAATTCCATAGGCAGTTTAAGGCCAATTTTAGAATACTTTTTGTGTGGTTATATCTAAGGCCTCATTCCCACTGGGCAAAAAACCCAGCTTATATTGCTGCAATTCTGACTCTGATTTTCCCCCGAGTCGTATTCGAATCTGGTCCCTCGTTCCCATTACAAAAGGGTGCAAACAGACTTGGGTTTTTTTTTGACCCATGTTCTTGTTCCCATTGAAATTTGAAGCAGACTTTTTTGCTCTCCATTCCCATTGCCCTTCCAGAACCTCTTTTTTTTAAAAGCAGCTGTCAATCAAGAGCCTAGGTGTGTGATGTCACAGCCAATCAGTTGCTTAGGCACTTTTCCCCTCTGGGAAAGGGAGCTTCTATTCCCCCAAGTCCCTTTGCCTCCCCTATTGCTCCTTGGGCTGTCTGGGGGGCAATTAAGCAGGCATGTAAAAAAAAAAAATAGTTAAAAATGGTGTTCAATGGGTCTCCTTACACGTTGATCTATGAATGTGGAGCAGGGAGGAGGTTGCAGAGGGGCATAATGTGTTTACTGCATTTGGAGGGTCAATGTAGCAATTTGCTATGTTTGGACACCCGACACAGCGTCAAGGCAACCGAAAGCTTAATTTTAAAAAAATATATACATGCGATCACCTTACCCTGCTTCCCACTCCACCGGGGAAAAGGCTATGCAAACGGGGGGGGGGGATGGTGCCGGTAATGCAGGAAAGAGAACAAGGGGGTGACACCCCCAGACCACCCCCTTGAGCACTGCTCCTCCCACCCTTGTCGTTCCCATTCGTTTGCCCTGAATCAGACTCGGGAGGTGCAGGACAAACCTCCAAAAAAGTACAGTCAAATTAACCTGGATTATCCACCACTGATTCGGGTTTTCCCAGGCAAAATCGTTTACAAATTAGCACAACGAGGATCGAATGCATGCTCAAATGGGAACGATGCCCCCATAATCCACATCTTGATCCACTTTATAAGCCAGTGGGAATGGGGCATAAGTGTGTTTATTCTTTTATTTATTTTTACCTTGTAAACTGCCTTGAGTCCCAGCTTTGGGGGAAAGGCAAGATATACATAAAATAATAAAAAATTAATTGCTTGTATTCATTTTCAAAAACAAATCTAAATGATGCCTTGCCATGGTAGTAAATACATTCTCTTAATCTAAATGACTGGAATTTGCCTTCTGAAAACTCTATGTAAGTTTGGCTACCTCTCCTGCATAATGGTAGGATCAGTCTGCATTTAAATAACTGTCAGATGCATTTCAGCTTCTTGGAAGTTGTGGGAATTCCATGTTAAAATATTGTTTCCTGTCAACACAGTTTCATTTCCCTGCATTTCTGCTTCTTGTCACCACTTTCCCAATCTTGAAACCTCAGGCTGATGGTTATAAGCCACTCACACACTCTAAACATCTTGACAAAGTAGTAACTGATTGTATAGCCTTAAGTGTGGTTAAAGGTTTATTGAAAAACAAATGTGTGAGGGGTTCTTTGCAATTTCATTTCCCTGAAGCAACCAGTGGAGCAAACTTATCATGATCTCTGTGAAGTAATTAAGTCTAGAAAGGAAAACAAAATTATGGATGTTTGGTTTCCAATGTGGCCAGGCTAAACACATCTTTTATCAAACATGTGCAGAAGCATAAATCTTCAGGAGGTTAAGGGCAGAACAGACACCAATGAAAGACATGTTAAATCATGCCTTTAAGAATAATCTTTCCAGTGGATAGGCAGACTTGCTCCCTTCTAGCACAAAGCATGGTGGCAATGATATAAATGCATTATGGCATTTTTTTTGATGACTGAGGAAGACCAAATAGATCACTTACAGTGGTGACATGTGGGGGGTGGGGATCCCTGTAAGGAGGAGAGGAAAAATGAACTCTTACTCTAGTCAAAATACTTCAATTTGATTTGAAACTGTTCTCAGTATATCACAAAGCTAAGGTGGTTCTATGACAAAATTAAAAATGTAATATTTTTTTAAAAAAAAACATTGTCGTCTTCTTTGCTATCAATCATTTTTGCAGCACTGGAAACTGTTTATACAATTGATTAAAATATTGTTTCAACCTACTGCCACTGCCCTCGTCTCAGAAGGAGAAAAGAGCCCCCACATTCCCATTATTCTCCAAGTGCAAATTGTATAAGTAGGAGTCCCACATTCTTTTCCAGTTACCTCCGTTGACTCCTCCCCCTTGCCCATCAGCTTGCTTCTATAGACTAACCTAAAAGCTAAAATATAACCACTATTTAACCTATTTTCCCTAATGGGGAGTCAATAATACAGGCCCAGAAGAGATGATAGAGCCTCTCTCCATCCCAACTGCCACTGGCTTGCAGAGAGAAGAAGTGGATGTATCTGCTGGACTTAATCCCTTCCCACACTGTCCTTCCCCTTTCCTTTTGTGTCAGGACTTAATTGAATTGCCTTAGGGCAGGGAACTAGGGGCTTTTTGGTTGGTTTTTGCTAAAGGCAACTCCTACCCCTGAAAAAATCTTGCCAAGAAAACCCTGTGATAGAGTGGCCTTAGAGTTATCATAAATCAGAAATGACTTGAAGGCACACAGCAACAGCTTTATTTGTAAAGTAATATGTACAGTCTTGAGATATCATCATAATCAACAACAGCCTGTACCCTCTAGTCAATTTATAATTATTGTTCATTAATATCACTCAGTTCAAGCTATAACTTCCTTGTATAGTTTGATGCTCCATTGCAATGAGTTAGAAAACTATTATCCAGTTGCACCAAACCATTTATTTTCCACTTAGAGATAAGCTTAAGGATATTTCCAGAGGAATAGCTTCATTTGTCGGTTTTAGGAAAAGTTCTGTGGTACCTTAAAAAATTAACAAATTTTATCTGGTATAAACATTAATTGACTCCAGCCCACTCCTTTTGATCCTAGTCTCAGTAGACAAATAATAATTTGTACAGGCAGGGAAGGGGGATATGAAGTGTAATATGAATGCAAAAGGTACCAGAACAGTGATAGCAGGAGTTGTTTAAGATTCATCGAGAAGTGATAAGTACAGATCTTAATGGTAGTAATTAAAAATCATCCATGGTCCTTAATAGAAATTTAAACATAGATGTCTGCATGGCAGAGAAAAGAATAAGTATATGATAGGAAAAAAAATATTTGTATAAGCTTAGTACACTGCTACCTCGGGTTACGAAATTAATTCGTTCCACAAATCCTTTCGTAACCAAAAAATTTCGTATCCCGAAACACTTTTTCCCATTGAAAATAACTAATGCGTTCTATGACCTCAGACTGAACCTGCAACTCAAAACAAAGGTACAATAGAGGCCTATTAAGCTAAGTACCCTACAATACAAGTTGCCTGAGGCACCAAAGAGCTTAAGAATGACTTGCAGGTCCATTCTAAAGTTTCTAAAGGATAAAGAAAAAAA